>NW_016107360.1:15835522-15958967 GCF_001604975.1 Cebus imitator | reverse complement strand
CAGGGCCAGATTCATTCAGATGTGCAGAGAAACTGAGGTTTCTTTACTTCCTATGTATGATCTGACCTTCTTCATGAGCTCACCCATGTTCGTGTGTCTGTGTGTGTATGTATGTAAGAGACAGTGTATTAGTCTGTTCTCATGCTGCTAATAAAGATACAGCTGACACTTGGTAATTTATAAAGAAAAAGTGGTTTAATGGATTCACAGTTCCACATGGCTGGGGAGGCCACACTATCATGGCAGAAGGCAAAAGAGGAGCAAAGACATGTCTTAAATGGCGGCAGGGGAACTGCTCTTCATAAAAACATGAGATTTCATGAGACTTATTCACTCTCATGAGTGCTGCATGGGAAAACCTGCTCCATGATTCAGTTACCTCCTACCGGTCCCTCTCACATGTGGGGTTTATGGGAGCTACAGTTCAAGATGAGATTGAGTGGGGACACAGCCAAACCATATCAGAGAGACAGAGCGAGAGAGAAAGAAAAGAGAGAAACTAATTATAATCCAGTTCATTGAATCACCCAATCTAGCAATTTAAACATTCTTTTTAGGTAACTCACTTAAAAAAAGTAAATACTTAGACTGAGATTTCTTTATTCCACTTGCTGTTACTCTCCAAGACAGCAGGGTCCTTGTATTATCCTCTGGTTTCTCTTGACTCCTATTTGGTCCCTGGCTTGGAAGGATAACCGTCTGTCACCCATCCATGACAGTGCCCCTAATAATCCCTCCAGTCAGCACTGTCAGCTGCTTCCTGTCCCTCTGCAGGGCACAGGGGACCTCTGATATCCTCCTCCTTCCTGTCTAGGAGCTGAGGAAGATGCAAGGGTCTAACTATGGCCTCCCTCTATCTCAGATATACTCTATCTCAGATATAGATGTACACACAAATTACCACCGTGAACAGTGAGGGATTGTTTACTTGGGGCAAGTGGAGTGCTTTGTCCAGATTGATTCATCAGTGTTTGCTGCTACTACTGCTAATTCCTCTGTAAATCAACTCTCCTTGTAAATTGTGATAGAAAATAGCTAACAGGGAAGAAGTTTTGTTTCTTAATCTGATGTAACTGTCTTAGGTTTGTGTAAGGGTGTCCTGGGAGTCACCTTGGAGGTCATCTTTTTACTGAGTTCAAGAAAAGGCAACGGGGTTAAATTCCGCAGCTCTCTGTTCTCCCCTTGCCCTATTTAACAATCAGGACTTTGACCTAGAGCTCTGATCTACGTCATAGACACCACTTTCCTGAGAATCCTCTTTCCACTGCTACCTGGGGGCTTATCATGATGGGAACGGCTGTTGGCAGAGGAAGACGGGGAAATATAAACCCAAAATACTCTTCTCTGTCACATAACCATGCATTCATTCAAGTGGTAGCAATCTCTGCTCTAGGAGGAACTAGGGTTTTAGGTGACGGAGGTCAAAATGGTAGGTCACCCAGGCACAGGCTTTGGCTTTTCACCTCCGACCCCAGTGTCATCTCTTTTCCGGGAAATATGTGAATGTATAGACTGAGAGAAAAAGAGAAAGAAGGAATCTGCACCTGGTCCACAATGAGTAATAGCAAATAGCCCAGAGCCAAAAGTCACACACAGATGTGGCTTGGTCCATATGGTTCATGGAGCCATATGTGTGATTATGAATTTTAAAGATCAGCCTCAGTTCCAGCAAAGATGCTCATTTTGTTCTCATTTACACCAGGGCTGGACCAAGTTCAGTCATTTTTCAGACTTCGTAGGAAGACCCATAATCAGGCGTCACACCTGCTCGAGCTTGCCTTTGGCTCTGCCAGGCTGTGGACAGTGCAGGTGCCCCTCTGCTGTGATCCCAGGGCATGGAGCATCCCCTGGTATGGAGAAAAGAAGACTCCCTCTCAAAAAACAATCAGTAGCTTAGCTGTGAACACCACCTCTGGAGTTTTAAAAATTCTCATGTACACTTTGAGAGAGCCAATAGCAAACATTGAACATTTTGTGATTCCCTTCTTGTCTCTTTTTACTTTAAGAGAGAATCATTTAAAGGAATTGTTTCTTCCTCTTCCCAGTACCCAAGCCAGAGTCTAAAGCTCAACAAAGCTCATTGGAAAAAAATTCTTCTTTTTACATGCAATGAAAGAATATATTATGACACCACATAGGTTCAGATATAATTTAAAACAAATCTTGCAGAATATGTGCCCAGATTTAGGAGGTTTTAAATCTTCCTAAATGAGGAAGTCCTAGTACAGTGGAGGCTCAAGCTGTTCTTGAGGGACAAACTCCAAAGCACTAGATAATACTTTTAAAATGAACAAACTACCACTGTGAATAATGAGGGATTGTTTACTTGGGGCAAGTGGAGTCCAGATTGATTCATCAGTGTTTGCTGCTATTACTGCTAATTCCTCTGTAAATCAGCTCTCCTTGTAAATTGTGATAGAAAATAGCTAACAAGGGAGGAGTTTTGTTTCTAAACAGCTATTGAAGTTGGTCCTATATTAGCGTTTACCTTGTGTAGCTACCTGAGTAATATCAAACTCATGTTTCTAACCACAGAGAAAGCCAGAGCTATCTTAATAGAACTAAAAGTGAAAGGAGTCCCACTCTTCATCTACAGAGAAAGGGAGGTGGTGCTGGCCAGTGAGATGGGACTGCATAATTAAGCCTTCCCAACTCTTCTTTTCTTTTTCTATTAAAATATAGCACAGAATGAAAAAGCTTTTGACACATTCAGTTATTAGAATACACTGGAACAGACCACAAATGAAAATGCACTGCTGGTTCAGAGCCCTTCCCTCAACCCACCCCAAAGCTATTACAAAATGATTTATGGTTGGAAGGAAATTGAATGGTAATTACATTGAATACAAACTTGAAATGTTAATAATATGCAAATTGTTTTCCTGTTGTTTGGAAATGATTATACAACAAAACACCATCTCCATGACCTGCTTTTTCACACCCAGCTAACCTACCCTCACTCCCTCACTCCATCAACCTCGTATCTAGCTCTAGATTTCATTATTTTCATCTTTTTATGGAATCAACTCTTATTTATTTTTTGAATTTACTTTTATTATAAGTTGACTAATAATAATTGTATGTACTGAGAGGGTACAATGTGATGTTTCAGTACATATATACATTGTGGAGTGATTAAATCAGTCTAATTAACATTAATCACCTTACATACTTATCATTTTTTATGGTGAGAACATTTAAAATCTCTTTTAGCAATTTTGAAATACATAATATGTTATTCTTCACTATAGTCACTGTGCTGTAAGACAGATCACCAGAACTTATTTCTTCTATCTAACTGGAACTTTGTACCCTTTGATTAACATCTCTCCTTTCCCTGTTCACTCCCTAGAGGACATTATGCTAAGTGAAATAAGCCAGACACAGAAAGACAAATACCACATGTTCTCCTACTCAGGATCTAAAAACAAATCGAACTGTAAGAAGTAGAAGATACGATGGTGATTACTAGAAGTTGGGGGGGTGTTTGTGTATATGAATTTCATTCTTTACAAATCCTTCATGGCCAGCCTGCCATAGTGAAACCACCCTCAAATTGGAACAAACTCCTGAGAATGAACTGAAAGAGGAGAGTGAAGATGCAAATCGTGCTTCCTACCTTAGAGTCCCAGAGGATCACTGCCAGTAGAGGTGTAACTAGTGAGCCTTTAGTAAAGTCACTGGGATTATTTTTCTCTCACCTTTTTAATGTGGTGACCACTTGCTAGCATCTGAGTTTCTTTAGTTGATCCTGAGAACCTCCATTTGTCTTTCCCAGGGTTTCCTCAAGGCTTGAGTCCTGTTTTCACCAAGCTCCAACAATCACTGGTTATAGCCCTTACTGGACCCTCTCCAAAGTCATCAGTCACAGTTAGTAGCTCACTGGTGAACATTTATTCCTAACTCTCTTACTGCTGCTGAGGCAAAGCCAAGGGATCTAGAGGACACTAAGTAGACCACTACTTAAGAACAGAGAGACACTTAGAAAACTAGCTCGGGAGAGGACAGCTGTGTCCAGCCTTTTATCATCAATATTCCATTGAGCTGGATAACTGTGTCCCACTTTTTATTTTTTTTATTTTTTAATTTTTAATTTTAATTTGATTTTTTTCTTAAGCTATTGGGATACAGGTGGTATTTGGTTACATGAGTAAGTTTAATTTTTAGATAATTGTAGAGCCTCATTATTGTAAGAAATAATACAGAGGAATCTCTATGTATCCTTTACCCATTTTATTCCAATGGAAACATCTTGAAAAACCACAGTATAATATCACAACCAAGATACTGGCATTAGCATAATCTACCAACCTTATTCAGGTCCCTCCAATTTTATTGTACATGTGTGTGTGTGAGAGAGAGAGAGCACACGTGCATGTGCATGCATGCATTTGGTTCTGTGGAACTTAATTCCATGTGTAGGTTTGTATAACAACTACCACAGTCAAGGTACAAAATAGTTCACCACTAGGCTCCCTGTGTTGCCCTTCTTAGATGTATCTTCCTCTTCCTCTCCCTTCTCTCCAACACCTGTAAACCACTAAACGTGTCCTCCATTTTAAGAATGTTATATAAATGGGCTCGTATAATACATAACCTTTGAGATTGGCTTTTTGCACTCAACATAATTCCCATGAAACTGTCTCATTTTTGTCAAAATGCTTGGAAGATTATCTCATAATTAGGATGATTATGTTTCTTAGTTTAATAGGATTTTAAAGTTAGAAAGTGCCTTTAGCATACAGCATTCCATTTGACTCTTTCACAGGAGTAGAAAGTAAAGGTTTAAAGGAAAAAACAAGTATTGGTTATAGGATTACATTTTCTGGGTGTGGCAGAGATTGGTTGGCTCTCCACCAAAACCACCACCTCTTCCTCTTCAGAACAGGACTGTGTTTTCCAGCTTCTCTCTTGGAAAGATGTGGTTATGTGACTATGGCTTCTGGACAATTGGAAGTGACCGGGGCAATCAGTTCCAGTTCCAGTCTGGTTCATAAAAACCTCTCACACATGTCCTTTTGCATCCTTTTCCCTTCTGTGACAATCTTGGAAACCTATGGAGCACTTAGAGGAGCCACAAGGTGGGACAAATAAACCCTATTTAGCTCTCCAGGATTTCTTGACCTTTAGAGTTCTGAGTCACAGTAGGGTGTGGGAGCAGCTACTGTGTGTCTGGAGGAAGTGGAGCAGAGGGAAACAATTGCAGACTCCCAGCAGTTCCTTTCCCAGCATTTCCTCCCCAGCCTGGTGGGGCTGCCTCCTGTCCCAGACCAAGAAGATGTTCTGTCTTCATACACACGTTCAAAGCAGCAGTCTCGGGTCACCATAGAGATTTCTCACAGTTTTCTTTAAGGTTTCTTTTTTCCTATAATTTTTCTTGAATTAATCTTAAGAAAGGGAGCTGTGCTAATTCAGCATCTTCTTGGCCATTATTTATTTATTTTTTTTAACCCCAAGAGGTGAAAATTTATTTTCATATTTTTAAATAAAAGCCATGGAAGTATTCTTCAGGCTAAAAGCTAAATCTGAATTATCCGTGTCTGACATTGTATAAACATATTTTTAAGTTCATTTTGCCGGACTTCATTAATCACTTCAGATTCTGCCGGACTCCTCTGAAGTTTTGCCACAGCAAAGTTGATCCCATGGGTTAATCCAGCTTGGATAATACTAGCAACCTGGACCATGGAACTTCGAATCTTGGCAAAGGGAGAGACTGCTCTGCTAATACTGCTGTCTGAAGGAGGAGTTACATGAAGCCCTGTCTCCAGTTCAGGCATGCTGGCGCGTGTCCCTGGACGTCAGCCACTTCGCCCCCGAGGAGCTGACGGTCAAGACCAAGGGTGGCGTGGTGGAGATCACCGGCAAGCGCGAGGAGCGGCAGGATGAGCGCGGATTCACCTCCCGCTGCTTCACCCGGAAATACACGCTGCAGCCTGGTGTGGACCCCACCCAGGTCTCCTCCTCCCTGTCCCCTGAGGGCACACTGACCGTGGAGGCCCCCATGCCCAAGCCAGCCACGCAGTCCAACGAGATCACCATCCCTGTCACCTTCGAGTCGCGGGCCCAGCTTGGGGGCCCAGAAGCTGCGAAATCCGACCAGTCTGCAGCCAAGTAAAAGCCTTAGCCCGGATGGCCACCCGTGCCGCCTCCACTGGCCATGCCCCCCCCACCTGTGTGTTCTTTTCATACGTTCATCTTCTGTTTTTCTCAAAGTTTGAAGCAACCCCCCCCCAAAAAAAAAAGGTTTTTGAAGGTTTTTAATCTGTAAATTAATCTATAAATTAATTTTATTTATATCTGTTATTATAAAAGAAAAAAAGCAGAAATGAGGAAACCGTAACTTTGGGTTTATCTTACTAAAACATGTTTGTACTATGGTAGAATTCCTGTGATTTTGCTGGCTGAGGGAGCTTTAGCTCCTCTGGATAATCATACCAACGTGATGCAATTGAGGCTGAATTAGGAACTAAATTCAGGGAAGGAAAGCAAAGGAGCCACAGGGCTGGGTTGACTACGAAGACATGGAGAGATGTACCTTGACGTGTCTAGGCACGGGTTGCAACCTTCCGAAGTCTTCCTGCAAACTTGCTTCTCATTTCTGCTCAGCTTCCTTTTCTCATTAGTGTCATTCAAAGATGTTTTTAGTTCTTCTCATTTCTCTGGTCTATTAAGACAGATGTTGAAGTGGCGTGTTTATCAGCAGGGAAAAGCGACAGTGATTCTTTCCACATGAATAGCTGCAAATGAAAACTGGCTTCTGGAACTTACCTCTTGGTAGTCTAGTAGGATCTTAACTCCTTCCCTGTCCCTAGTCCCCAGCATGGCCTGAAGTGGATGCTGAATGATGCTCTGGGTTGTCTTTTTTATTCTTTTTTATTTCTCCACCCAGAAGTACAAGTGGGTTTTCAAATTAACATCCTTTTCCAGTATGCTCTGCTCATCTACAGTCAAACTTTAAAGAGAGAATGTTTACCTTCACTAAATATTTTCTTAGCATAATTTGGAATCTTACTCTTTAAAAAAATCCACTATGGCCTTTTAACAAAATGTGTGAGTTGATTGGCAATAAAAACATATAGGAGATAAACTGGCTTTTAAGAAACAGTTATTTATAAGGCCAAGAATGACTGTGAGGGAGCTCCTTTCTTTTCTCTTTCTTTTTTTTTTTTTTTTTTTTTTTGAGATGGAGTCTTACTCTGTCTCCCAGGCTGGAATGCAGTGGCCTGATCTCAGCTCACTGCAACCTTCTTCTCCTAGGTTCAAGTCATTCTCCTGTTTCATCCTCCTGAGTAGCTGGTATTACAGGCGTGTGCCACAACGCTCAGCTGATTTTTTGTATTTTTAGTAGAGATGGGGTTTCACCATGTTGTCCAGGCTGGTCTTGAACTCCTGACCTGGAGTAATCCACCCACCCTGGCCTCTCAAAGTGCTGGGATTATAGGTGTGAGCCACCACACCTGGACCAGTCATGTGCTTTTATTACCTAAATCCTCAATGATTTTCCTCTTTTTTAAATTTATTTTTATTTTTTATTATTATTTTTTTTTGGAGACAGAGTTTCGCTCTTGTTACCCAGGCTGGAGTGCAATGGCACGATCTCGGCTCACCGCAACCTCCGCCTCCNTGAGAGAGAATCTCACTCTGCTGCCCAGGGTGGAGTGCAGTGGCTTGATCTCAGCTCACTGCAACCTTCGCCTCCCAGGTTCAAGTGATTCTGCTGCCTCAGCCTTCTGAGTAGCGGGGATTACAGGTGCCCACCTCCACCCCCAGCTAATGTTTGTATTTTTTTATAAAAGCAGGGTTTCACCATATTGGCCAGGCTGGTCTCGAACTCGTAACCTTGTGATCCACCCACCTCAGCCTCCCAAAGTGTTGGGATTACAGGCGTGAGCCACTGCTCCCAGCTGAGCAAGCTCCTTTCTAAAGTACTGCATTTGATTACTACAAGAAGTGCAAAGGAACGAAGTCAATATTATTACTCAAAACGGTTTAAAACTTTAACCCTGAGTTGTAATACCTCCTAGAATACCATAAAAATAGAAGGCTTCTCTTGGACCTGACAGTGCATTTTGGCTGGTGTTCCTATGCAGTGAGCTGACACACTCTCTTTGGACACACAGTCAGTCGCCTACTCACTCTCACACCCACAAACACACATCCCCCAAGGAGTTTCACTCTGTGGAGCAGAACGAGGAGGAGACTGAGCATGCGGGGCTTCTCTGTGACATAGCTTCATGAAAACCAAAGGAATGGAAATAGTCATCAGAAAATTTATTGCCAACTGAGAGAGTATGCAATGATACCCTCACCTGGGTATCCAAAGAATGGGTCTCTGCAAATGGAATGGAACAATCACATGTAGAATAGGATAGTTCAGAGACAACTTACATTGCCTGCTTTCTTTTTTCTTGTAGCATATTTTCTTGTCTACTTATGTTGTGCTTATGTTAATATAAAAATACATATGCACTTCCTTATACATACCAGGTGGATGTTGAGAGGAAGAGAGTTGGAATAGTGAAGTGGTAGAGGGACACGGGACCAGAATTAAATGCTTTATAGTAATAAGTCTTGATACGTGGGATCCTAAGTCCTTCAGCTTTGCTGTTTTACCATATCAACTGTATTTCATTCTTTGCATTTCTAAGTAAGTTTTAGAATCAGTTTGTCAATTTCTGCCAAATGACTTGTGGGAAATTTGTGATTGAAGCTACAGATGAATTTATGGAGAATTCATATTTATATATGTTGAGTGTTAAAATTTATGAGCATGGATTCTTCCACCATTATTTAGGCCATTTAAACTTCTCTCAATAATATCTTACCGTTTTCCATGTAGATGACTTTTATATATTTTGTAGGAGTTATTCCTAGAAACTGTCTTATTTTGATGCTTGTGTGGATGACACCATATTTTAATTGTTTTTTGCTATTTATCAAGTGGCATTGCTAAATTCTCCTCTTAATTATAATAACTTATTTGCTGCTTTTAAAAGATACTCCTTTTTTTTTTCTCTCCAATCCTATGTCTATTATTTCTTCTTCCTTTGTTGAACTGGTGAAGACTTCTCATCCAATCTTCAGGGGAAGTAGTGATAGCAGGCATCCTCATGTTATTCGCTAGCTCAGCAAGAAAGATTTCCTATTATGTATGATGTTTACTCTAGATTTTTTGTTAAAGACCCACTATGAGATTTAGGATATTCACTTTCATTCCTTCTTTGCTAAGATATTTGTCATGAATAGGTGTTTTCTCAAATGCTTTTCCTTTTCATGATTCTGTTATGATCACCAAAGTTTGTTTTCTTTTTTACTCATGTTAAAATAGTTGATTACATTTATTTACTGATTTTAAATGTTAAACCAACTTTGCATTTCCGCAAATTTGTTTGTTTGCTATTCTTTAAATTTATAGATGAATTTAACTTGTTAAAATTTTGCTTAAGGTTTTTGTTATTATGTTCATGAGAGATACTGGCCTATAATTCTTTCCTTATAATGCCCTCGTTTGGTTTTAGAATCGAGTATGCTGGCCTCATAAAAGGAGTTGGAAAGTGTTTCCTCTTTCACAGTTTTCTGGAAGACTGTGTTATTTCCTCTTTGAATATTTAGATGAATTCATTGAAAAAGTGATTTAAAACTATAGTTTTCTTTGTGGGAAAATATTGCCTTCAATTTTTAAAATTTTAGTTTTATTTTTCTTTTACTGTTAATCTCACTTGTATATGCTGCATTCAATTATTTGGATACAGAATTATCAATACTTTTTCATTTTCCTATGTCAAGTTTGATAAATTAAGGCTTTATGAAATTTTAAAATTTCATCTAAATTTTGAAATGTATCTTCAGAAAGGTATTTAGAATATCTTTTTACCTTTCTAAATATCCACAGAATCTGTAGTAGTACTCTCTTTTTATCCTCGATATTGGTTATTTATACCATTTCTCTTTTTTCTTGATCAGCCGTGATTGACCTATCCATTTTTAAGAATTATGAAGACCCAGGCTTTGGCTTTGCTAATTGTTTCTGCTGTGAGTTTGCTTCTACTTAAATTTTGTTTTTGTATTTATTTTTTGCTATTGCCTACCGTCTTTGGATTAAGTTGTTCTTCTAACTTCTTGAGGTGAATAATGAGATTACTTATTTTTAGACTTCTCCTTTTTTAGTATATTTATTTAATGCTGCACATTTTCCTCTAAACACTGCTTTACCTGCATACTACAAGGTTTTGATATGTTATATCTCCATTATTGTCCAGTTAGAATGATTTTGTGATTTAACTTTTGACCTATGGGTTATTTGGAAATATATTGCTAAATTTCCATACAGTTGAAATATTTCTAGTCATTTTTTGTTTTTTATTCTAATCAATAACAAAATTGTGTTCCATTGTTGTCGTAGAACATTATCTGTCTGAATTCAATTACTTGAAATGTATTGAGAGTCTCTGTATGATCCAGCCTATGGTTGGTTTTGATTACTGCCACATGTGCACTTGAAAAGAATGGTGTGTTCGTATGTTCATAGCGGCACTGTTAACAATAGCAAAGACCTGGAACCAACCCAAATGCCCATTGACAATAGACTGGACAAGGAAAATGTGGCACATATACACCATGTAATACTATGCAGCCATAAAAAATGATGAGTTCGTGTCCTTTGTAGGGACATGGATGAATCTGGAAACCATAATTCTCAGCAAATTGACACAAGAATAGAAAATCAAATACCACATGTTCTCACTCATAGGCGGGTGTTGAACAGTGAAAACACATGGACACAGGGAGGGGAGCATCACACACTAGGGTCTGTTGCAGAGGGCCAAGGGAGGGACACAGTGGGTGGGGAGGTCGGGGAGGGATAACATGGGGAGAAATGCCAGGTGTAGGTGACAGGGGGATCGAGGCAGCAAATCACATTTTCATGTGTGTACCTGTGCGACAATCCTGCATGATCTGTACATGTACCCCAGAACTGAAAGTACAATTAAAAAAAAAAAGGAAAGAATGGTGTGTTATGCAGCAATTGAGTATAGTGTCCAGTCCATGCCAACTAGATCAATTTTGTTCATGATGTTATTCAAAATCTTATATAGCTTTACTAATTTTTTTAGTAGTTAACAAGTTATGTAGTGAGATGTATAAAAATATAGAAACATAGGAATGGACCTAGGTACCAATTATTTTTCTTAAGTGAAAAATAGTTGGAGTCCAGTAATTTATTTACATCTATTTGTGCATCTGCTTTAAGCAGGTGTCGTTGGAAACTGTAGAAGTAAAGTTCTCTTTTATTTATAGCATTAAGAAAAGGTAAAAGCTACATAAGTAGGCTATTCTTGCCAGTCATAATTTTTGTTGGCACTGTTCTTGTTTTTGGTTTGATGGTCATTCAGTGAGGAAACCGCATGTCCCAAAACAAATCCTTTTCCAGAAATTCTTAAAAGCAACCATCCCTGTTGGGGGGAAATAGGGGAGGGACAGCGGGGGGTGGGGAGCTGGGGAGAGATAGCACGGGAAGAAATGCCAGATATAGGTGATGGGGAGGAAGGCAGCAAATCACACTGCCACGTGTGTACCTATGCAACAATCTTGCATGTTCTTCACATGTACCCCCAAATCTAAAATGCAATAAAAAAAATAAAATTAAAAAAAAAAAAGCAACCATCCCTACTACCACCAAACCCATGCAGCACTCAATCCAATTTCTGTCATGTGAGAGAGCGTATTCAGACATGTGAGAGAGAATATTCAGAATATTCAGACAAGCCTGATTACAATGAAAACACAGAATTTCCCAACTTGCTCACTACTTGTGCTCCTCTCCCCTGCTGCTAGATTGTTCTAAAATGCCAGTCTCATCATTCTATTCCTTCATTTAAACATTCTCTAGGAGTTCCCCATTATCTCCAAGAGAAAACTACATTTCTTTAGCTTGGCATTCTAAGTGTACTGTGGTATAGCTCCTACCTTCTTCTGTTTTATCTTCTGACATGCCCTTGAGTTCCATACAGACTTGGGATTCTCTGACTAGATCATTGGCTTCAGTCTGCTCTGTCATTGCAGAGTCCGCCATTTCCCTATCCCATCCTGTGTGCCTGGCTGACCCCTACATGGCCTTCAAGATGGCTCTGATCAGCTCCATTGGGGATGCCTTTGTTATTTGAAGATTCCTCTCCCCTGTGCTTTCTTAGCCCCCATCACACTTCTGCCATTTCGCTTACGGTACTAGATTACGGGTACTGGTTAGCTTTCTGTCTTCCCTACCTGAGAGAGGGCACTGCATTTCTCCACTTTGCGTTCTTAGAGCCTATCTCTCTCAGTGCCTACACATAGAAGACAACCAGTGTTGAATGTTTTTCAAGTGCAGCCAACTTAATCAGCTGTCATTAATTATAGAAACAAAGAAATGGCCAGAAAAATGCTTGGATGACATCATTGGATGATATTAAAGCATAAGATTCAAAGTCATGTTGGGGCATCCCATTTGGAGGAGTTGTTTTAAGTTCTTTTCTGTGGCATTTAGGTAAGTGGCAGGGGACAGGAGTGACGTGGAGGAGGTAGGTGTGTGAAAAGGACACAGAGATTAGTATGCCTTATGAATACATGGGTGTGATGAACTGAAATGAAGTTTTTTAAATTCAAATGGGTTTTTAGGGCTCATGATTCATCAGGACATGTAGGGAAAGTACTGTAAAAGATCCAATTCTCTTTCATATTCCTTCAAACAAAACAAAACCTTTCTGAGACAGCAGTCCTTATTGGCCACAGTGGTATTTTAGAAGCTGCCTACCCATCCTCAGAGGGAATAACCTTGGGCAGAAAGGACAAACATGAGAAAGTGTTTTTCCATTGCTTTTTTTTATACTTCATTTTTGCTTGTATAAAATGAATGAAATTCTAGCAGTGTTTAAAGCTCAAAAAACGTATATGTTTTCAAGACTTAGGGTTATAGGGCTTCCTCCTACCTCATGAGGTGGGGAATAGTGCCTAGTCCAGTATAAGGCATTTTCTTAGTTATAAAGTTGAACCAATAAGTTGCTTTTTAATAAAGCTCACCCCATTGGTTCTAGGAATTATCTTTGTGGATAAAAAGAATATCTCTCCTTCCTAACATCCTTTTAAATTCCAAAATACAGTGCTCTGGCCCTTCTCTCATAGTTTCCCTCTTCTAACACCTTTATACATCCCACATATTGACTGGTGTGGGGTCAAGGGAAGTCAGCATCCAGGACTTGCTCCGGATCTGAGGGCACGGGGAACTGAAGAGTTGTAGTATCTTATCATATGTCTTGCAGCTAAGGCACATACAAAAAGCAAAGAGTTTACACCGAGACATGCAAGAGTCACGAAAAGATGCAACGACTCCTCCACAATGAAATTGCACACTGCCTTAACTAAAAGGCATCTTGCCAAAGTTGGAAGGCATAAGCACTTCCTAAAATGGTGTTGCACTTCTATACTGGAACCATTACCTGGCAGCTGGAGTGACAGAAATGGATGGAGTACTGGAAACTATAAACATTTTCTCAGAAGAGAAACCTTATTATTTGTGTTTGTGTGTATTTCCCCACTTCTCTACCTTCCTTCCTTGTAAATTTAGTTTGAATGCTCATGAAATAAATTCCCCTTAGGTGCCCAGACCAAAAATTCCTCTGGGTAGTATTAAAACACCAGATATCCACCTTTCCTAAATCTAGGCTACAGCATACCACGGGACCTGGCCCCTGAGGACATTTGCCTTTTAGATGGAATGATTTCACAGGAAAAAATATCTAGACAACTTTACGAGGAAAACAAAGGAGAGCAGTTGAGCCCTCCAGCCTCAACTAGTATTTAACAATTGAACAAAAATACTTAATAACATGAATATGAAAGATCCTGGCTAATTTTCAGACAACCCTTCTTAAGGTAGATTAAAATCTAGGGAATACCTTCACTATGATGACAAATAAAGAGGGGTCCTTATTCTCAGGAATTTTTGAAACTACTAATTGACCAATGATAAAAAAGCTAATTTGAAATTCTTTCGCCCAAAGAATAGCAATTTCACCAAGAGGTAGGTAGGGTATGGCAGGGCAGGGTTGAATATTCTAAGTGGAAAGGATAAAGAGCTAGAGAAAGGTGGGCTGAGGAGCCGAAGGAGCATAAGCACCCGAAAACGTTATGCTAAAGCTCAACAGAATTTGAAAGGAGCATCTGGAATCGCTAGGGTTTGTATGCCAGCTACATAAAGCAGAACGTTGGCAGCTACAGCTTGTATCTGACATGGGTGACAGCCAAACAGGAGATGGGTATATACAAACTGGTCACCATTTACTTCTTTTTGACAGTAAGTTCTGGTAGTCTTTCTACTGTCATGTTTTGTTTCTTTTTAAAGACACTTTCTATTATGTTGATTTGGGCTTTTACCTTTGTTTCATAGATCTATGTCTTTTTGAATTGTATTGAAAACACAGCAGATGCTCCCTAAAATTCACTTCTGTTTCGATTCGTGAAATTTTTTTCCCCAAAAGTGAGTCCTTTCGCATTGTGAATGCTGTATTCTCTTCTGTCTTTATTGCTGTATCTTCATGAATGTTTTTTTCTGTTTCGTCATCCTTGAGTAAAGGGAGATGAATGTCAGCTGGGTACTTTTCTATAAACAGAGAGATGGGTTGTTCTAGGTTCCCTCGCCATCCGCCAGGAAGTTGAATCCTCTGCTTATCTCATAAGCTGGAAAGACAGGGGTACATGTAAATTGCTACTGTCTCCCACGCATCCAAAAGGTGCATTATTTCTGTGTCATTTCCTCTCTGGATCTGTTGAAGCCACTTGGCTAGGGTTTTGCTTTCTATTTGCAGCTTCCTGTTGGGTCAGAACTTCACACTGAATGCATAAATGTGACTGCCCAATGTCTGCCTGGCACCACTGGTGACTACATCAGGGAGAAGCCTCTGAATGGCTTTCTGCTAACTGTGGCACAAAGCCTGGGTCTCTCCAGTGGAGCTGATTTCAGTGCTACTGATTGGAACTGCTGAGTGAGATTCTGAGTAAAGCTTTCACTGAAGGCCCCACTCCTGCTCTGGCCTGGGGTCCCAGCCCCCTGATGAAGGTGATATGAGGCCCTTCATAACTTGATTCTCTCAATACTGTGCTTTCCCAGGAGTGGAATGGTTAAAATGTAGTGACTATAAGTCCATAGTCCATAATAATGTCCTTAATATTTCCAATTATTTTTCAACTGATGAGAATTAGTTTTTAGTTTGTCAAAGTGGCATAGAAAGTGTTTGTATGAGAAACAGGAGATTGTCCTAGTAAAAGGAGAAGTGTCAGCTCATTTTCATGTTTAGTTGTTCTTGTATTATCAGCATTTTATTTCATCTGCCTCCTCTTTCCAGAATCTTTTTAAATGACTTGTCCATTTTATAAAGTTTGAGTTAGTTAAATCTAGGTCATGAATCGACAATCCATTTAACTGGAGACTCATGAATCCACTCCCTTGGAAGACCACTGTCTAGAGTATGCTTTAAAGTTTTTTTGTGTTTGTTTTGTTTTCTGGAAAGGATATGGATAATAAATTTTGAAGTTTTCAACACCTGAGAATAACTTTATTGACTTGTCATGTACTTGGTAAGTCTACAGATGTAGATATAAATACCTTGAATTTTTCCCATATTATTCTCAAAAATTGATACTGCTATTAAATTACTTTTTGATGCCTGGCATGATAGAAGTCGATGGCCAAGACAATATCTTTTTGTTACTTTGTAAGTATTATGTTTTATTTTCTCAAATTCATTTATTTATTCTGTGAAATCAAAATTACAGCAGCATACGTTTGGTTTTTTAAATTTACTTTTAAAAAATTGTGTTTGATCTCTATTCATCTGTTTACACAAGTTTTACTTTAGCCTAGGAAAACTTATTTGATTAAAGCTGCTTCTGTTGTTGATTTCCTATGAAAGTTTTATTATAGGTAGATTAGATCTTCTGGCTTTTTCTTCTATTACTCTTACAATTTCTATCATTTTCTTTGTTTTTGTTCTTTCCTCTTAGGTTCTAGAATTGAGATGGGTTCTAATGCAGATTCATATCAGAATCTTTAAGTCCCAAATGAAGAGAGGCATTTTTTAAAAGTCAAATTTTACTCTCCTGTTACTTTGTTGTTTGAGAGACCAAACAGCCTAGAGGGTAGCTGGGCCCCTGGAGGTGAGAGTCAGAACTGGAGGCAGAGTTAGCCAGGAATATGTTTTGCTAAAGAGCTTCCAATCCTTATTTGGAACAGCAGTCAGGGCTCCCTGCTGCCATCTCCCCATTCTTTGGCAGGCTGGCCATCCCTTCTGTGTGAGTGACTGGCAGGCCCTTCCCTGCCAACTCCCAGTCCCGTGCTGCCTCTGAAATTCAGAGCTCTTCCTAGTGCTGCTAATGGCATTCACAAGACCGACCTTCACTTCCAAGCCTGCAGAGGCTTCTGCTGATTTCCTTTGCATATTTCCCTTTAATATATTGGAGATTCATAATTCAGGCAGAGACTAACTGAACCTAATCTTATTTGTATTTTATACCATTGAAATTCCTGAACATTTTTGTATGGTTGACCCTCTTGCCTCCTTTTTAAGGTTGATCCAAGATTGTTTTTCTCATTCTTTATTGTGGGTCATTTTCATGAAAATCAGAAGGGAGTAGTTTATCTACCTGGCCAAGAAGGCAACCTATTTTCTCCTATTAATTTAAGTCTGAGGCTATTTTGAAGTCAGGAAGGTGAGAGCAGATTGCATATTACCAAGGGAAGTGGAGATTCAACAATAATCATAAATATCTTGCTGGAATGCTTCTCATTTAGTTACCTGCAGTGATCAAAGTCATTGAATAACAACGATAGTTATAACAGTCTCTTTTTTAAAGAACAACCATGAGTCATTTACTCTATATCAATGTCATTCAATTTTTATGTCAGCTTCAGAAATTTCATACTTTGCTCTTCATTAAGATAACACTCAGAGATGTTACATAACTTACCTAGGGTTGCACAACTACTAAATTAGGAAGTGAGTTTGAAACCCCAGTTTGTCTTCAAAGTCTCTACTCTTTTCATTGCTGGTTATCAAACAGCCTGCAGAGTTGACCAAACTCCAAATCTCTGTGGTATTCACAGTATTCTTAGTTACTGCATGTTGATCATCTGTAGTCATTTTATTGTTCTCATGAATACTAAGTCCTTCTCTGTGCATATAATGTTCCTATAAATAACAGAAACACATGTTTTATGGTTTCTTTTGTATAGTCTGGAGCATCTCGATTTAAAAATCCATCCTCATATGTTCTTTTTTTTTTTTTTTTTTAACTAGGGTATTTATCGGCTCTCGGAGTGATTTTTTTTCTGTCCAGTAAAACAATTTACTTTCATCTGTTCCTTCTGTAGCCCTCTTGTGGTTCTATTAGTGGTTTAAATCTTTTCATCTGTCTTGGGACATGCCTGGGTCATGGGGCTGCCGTTATCTGGGGCCACTGCTGAACCAGGTGCCTTCAACAGAACAGAATCTCAAGAGATGTATGGTGATTTTGCTACTGGCCAGGATTTACTACATTCACATACAACAAAAAAGATGAAAATTTTAGAAAAAGCAAAATCATTGATAATTGAGGGTTCAGAAAGATGAAAGTTAGCTAAAAGGTATGATCAGTGCCTGGTTGGAGAGAAATATTTTCTTCTTACTTCATAATGGCAAAAAAAAGTATGCATTTATTTTATTACTTGCTCCTTTGGTCCATAATTATTTTCCTTTCAGATGTATCACACTGAGAATATTCAACGACTATAAAATGTATCACCATAGTTGTAGGATTATTCTTTTTTTCCTCTATTCTAATGAAATTATATATTTTTATTTTTCTAGATTACGGTCTTTGGTCAAACAGTTAGAGAGAGGGGAAGCTTCAGTGGTAGATCTTAAGAAGAATTTGGAATATGCAGCCACAGTGCTTGAATCTGTGTACATTGATGAAACCAGGTAAGCTAAAAATGACAAAGAGATTAGGATAGTGATGGTAAATTTTCTCTTAAATGGCTTTTCTGACATTGTCCCCCATGCCAAGAATGAGGTGACATTCAAATTACTCATCCTGGAGTTTTAGTTTCCACAAACAAAGGGAATAGATCTGGACAAGTCATTTACTCTCTGTACCTCCTTATCTATAAAAGAAGCTAATAGAACTTATCTCACATGGTTGTCATGACAAGGAAGTGAGATCACAGAAGAGGAGAAAAGCTAATTTTTAAAAATCTGGTAAGATTTAAAGAAATAAACGTAGACCTTTATTGTAATTATAGTATGTTGTTAAGTGTCAGTCTAAAAGTCGTGTTTATGTTTTAATTCATAACATCCATTAAATGGAGGCTCCTCAAGCGATTGAGAAGCATGTGTTCTCTTAAACACCCAGCTTTGCCTCTTCGATCTTATGTATGTTGCTGATTTACTTAGCAGACTTACTCCACTTGAATTATCTAAAAATATAAAAGCGGTTTCAGTTACTACATGTATTTGAAATTGCTTTCCTTTTGAAAAATGTTGAAATGTTGAATATGAAAGGTGGTTTTTTCCCCCTAATTCAGACAGGCTTCTCTGTCAGGACTTGTGATGCCTTACTTTTCTTTGCCAAATTCCAATCTGAAAGGATTTCACAGTAATCTAAGATTTGTATGGTTTATTATTATTATTTTGGCAACAGACTTGGTTTCTAATTTAAGGAAATTTGATGTCACAGCTTTTTTTCTAAATTTTTTGTTTCCTCTCCTTACCCCCTGCCCAATCAATAAGTCTAAAAGAAAAAAAAAAAATCCGTACACCCTTATATTGACAGCTACTTTTACTGCTAATTTTTAGTCGGGTTTACCATAAAAATGAAATGCTATTTTAGATTTCATTTCAATATTGCTATTTGTGTTCCATTCTAGTGGTCTGACCTATGAACAAATTTGAAAAATCAGCTAAACACAGCTGTCAGACAATTTAAATCATTGTGCGCAAATGAAGAACTGCATTATTTTGAAAATTTTGCTTGAATTTAGACATTTAAATTTTGGTAACAACCTATCAAATGATAAAGAATATTAATTGTCATCACTTAGGATCACTACTTCAGAGGACTCCGTTGCTGTGATTTAGTGAATATTTTGCGAACTCTCTAAATGTCCATTTATTAAAAACAAAATAACATCACATTGTCCATCTGTGAAATAATATAATGCTCCCTGTGAATGCATTTTTAAATAGAAGGTTTAAATTTCACTGAAATGCCACAGAGTGCTTCTGGGTGCAATGGACCAGTTCCTTTGTCCAGTCTGGTAGAGAGAACTATCGTGAAATATCAGTGAGGCCAAGACCATCCTGAAACACACATGGTGAGCTTACATAAGGATTACCAAAAAAGCATTGTATTTTTTGTGGCCAATTTAATTTGGTTTCTTTGCACCTGCATACAGGTGAGGCAGAGAAGAGCAGCTGCTTTGAACAGAGAGCTCCAGCTGCAGATTTAAGCTCAGTGTCCTGGTTCTGTTTCTTGTGTTCAGGAGACTCCTGGATACAGAGGATGAGCTAAGTGACATTCAGTCAGATGCTGTGCCTTCTGAGGTCCGAGACTGGCTGGCCTCCACCTTCACACGGCAGATGGGAATGATGCTCAGGAGGAGCGAAGAGAAGCCCAGGTTCAAGAGCATCGTTCACGCAGTGCAGGCTGGGATATTTGTGGAGAGGTAAAGATGTCATTCATTGTCATTCAGTGACTAAAGCCGCAAAAGGAACACATTTCCAATAACTGGAAGCTTTGCTTTAATGTAGTTTTCCTATCTTTATAAATACTGAAAATTGTGGGTAAAAACAGATAGTCTTGAATGAGAAATGGCAAAAACATATCTATTTTAATGTCTGTAGCATGATTAAGAAAAGCTTTTGCTTTTGCTCAGAATTTTTTTGTTTACCAGAGAATATTTAGCTTGAGTTCTGTCTCTAATTTTTAAAGCAGGAAATCATCTCATCTATCATCTTTTGAAGTATGTGGATGATATCTCCATTTTGAACAGATCTAGGATGCTTTGAGGTTGCTGACCCAAGGGGAGGAGAGTTCATTTCAGTGGTTTGAAGTCCCCATTGACACTTCAATTTTTTAGCTATTTTACTCTTTGAAATCAAATTGACCCCCTTACCCAGCAATAGATTCCAGAAATAGATATATTCTTCCTACAATCCTTATCATATAATTACACGTTTTAGAAATACCATGGTGAGTTCAAAGATTATCTGGGACATTTTTCCTTCTTGTTTTTGACACTTCTAAAGAACAAGCTCTTCTAAATGGGTTACCCATAGGGATTCTTCATTCAGGTTAAATTACTACACTGCATTCTGTCTATTCTGTACTATAATTCACTATGGCAATAGAAGTGACCTATTTAATAATTTAATTTCCAGTCTGGGGACTATAGAGTTAGTTTTTTATTCCCCCAATGGTTCATGTGTTTGGGATTGCTTTAATTTCTTCTGAAATTAACCTTAGACCACTTGAGTGAATATAAAAAACAAATTTTAGGTTCTTTGGATCACCCCAGTTGACTTTTCATTATTTGTCAATACTTGGTATGAATCTGTGGACTACAAATCCTACTTTTTAAGATATCATGTTGCCCTTTTCCCTTTTACCTTTGCAGAATGTATAGACGGACATCAAACATGGTTGGACTGAGCTATCCACCAGCTGTTATTGAGGCATTAAAGGTAATAGCAATGAAAAGATTTTCACAATGTACATGGTACCTAATAAAAAATAGAGTTAAATTTGTTAGAAAATAAGAGACTTTCATTTACAGTTATTTTCCCATTAATTCCTGACTTTATTCTTTCATTATCTTTTTATTATCTGTTCTAAAAGTATCACTGTCTTTTCAACCTTCATCTTCCCAATTTAAAAATAATCAAACTCTGTGTGGGTTTCATTTCTTTCTACTACTCTAGAGTATTTTAGGTTTTATACAGTGATACGTCATTATGAGATTTATCTGATTTTTTCACAAGATCAATATGTTTTGGCCGTAAGTATTCAACATTAGGAGGATCTTCAGTATTTATAATGATACCATTATCTGACTACCTACTCCAAGTCCATTTTATACATGAATAAACCAAAACTCAGCAATATTTTAAAAAAGAGTTAGAGACAGAGTTAATGTTTGACACCAGAATTTTCAGCACATGTTAAGCTCTTAGTAATGTTTTACTGCATGAACGTATGGCCCTAGAGCCTTTGTCCCATCTATACATCCCATTGTTTTCCCGAGACTCTCATTGAGCCAAATGTTCCCTTGGAACTCATACAAATATTTGAGTTTAAATGGGCTAAATCCTGCAGAATTACCTCTAATCAGGCAAGTTCTTGGAATTGTATAGAATATCTCTAGGAGCCCCAAAGCAGATGCACTCCTGAAGGCAGATGTTGATGAAGATCCATTGGTCTGAGGGTATTTGAGATTTGCTGAACTTGATTTGGCTTCTGGATTCCGGTGTGCTGCTGATCCTATAGCCCAGGATCACTGAGGTCGTTGGCATCGCATGTTGTCTGTGTATGGACTTGGGCCATGTGCTCAGGGACGTTATAGCATTTTGACCTTTGCTAAAGCCATTGTTTTCTTTCTTTAAAGCCTGAAAAATGTGATGATATTTTCAGAAGCTAAATTACCTGTTCATGGAGTTAGGAGTTGGGGAGTGCTTCTTGATTAATTTAATGTCAGGAAAGAGCCCCTTGGGACCATCTTGATTATATACTCACAGACCTTTCTCTTGTCTCAGAGACATTTACTAGCTGAATTTGAGAGACCAGATGTACATAGGTTCTCATTTCTCCTTTTTTTTTTTTTTTTAATCTCTACCCTTTCTGTCTCTTCTTACCTAATCTTAAAAGCAGGAAGGATACTCAGGTAGGACCCAGCAAGAAGACATGTCTTTTCTCTCATTCTTCTTTAACCTCTAATCTGATGCCCAATACATTAGTGTAAGGTACAGTGATATTTCCCATTTTAATCAGTGAAATCACTTCAGGAAATCCGATGTTTCTTAACACCCACTATGGAGTTGCATTGATTTTCATAATTGAACCTGAAACGTTCAATCAGAGTCTTAGAAACATTAAAGCCATCTTTTGTCGTTAATTTTTTCCTTTATCAGGAGCATAAATACAAGTGGGTATACTGATACCAAGATATTTATTAAAATGTTTCTTCCAAATTGAAGCCTCTTTTCTATGCAGAATAACAAGAAAAATTGGAATAAACCGTGATGGGCATGAATTGTTATTTTATACTTAGGGAAAATAAATTCTTAAATGCACACATGTTGTCTGAAAGGACAGGTACTTCGATTATTCAGATAAGGAAGACCTACTAGCTCTCTAAATAAATTGCTACTTCTCCACATATATTGTTGATACATGCATTAAGGCTGAAGCTGCTATTTCTCCTGGCTGTGTCCCCTATTTACTGGGGGAGTTCAAAGCTTTTTATAATGTAATATTTTTCCACTTCTCCAGATGCTGTTTTTATTTGCAATGTGTTGGAGAGATCACAGATATAGACTCTTGTTTCTCTCTTTATGTGCTTCATGTTAGAAAAAAGATTATTTCTACTTCATTGCCAGAAAATAGTAGTGATATGGAATCACTACTATTTTCTTTTATACAGAAAATTTCCCCATAGACTGAGAGAATACAATTCCCTAAAATAACCCTTTTGTGACTGTCATGTTAACCTTTGTGGTTAATGTAAGAACACGACATAAAATGGTATTTAAGTAAGAGAATAATGAACTAGTCTCTAAATTTGAAACATGTTGCATTATGTTCTTTCTACTTTTTCCATTATATGTAAGTATAGATGTAAGCTTCTAACTTGAGGTGTTCTATCTCTAGTCTTCTGAGGTTAGCCTAATGGAAATATAGCTGTGTGCTCTTCTTTAGAAGGGCATCTGTTTTGTGACTCAGGAAGTGACACCTTGGAAAGACTCCAGCTTTAAAGTGGGAGGAGATGAGGAGTTCAGGCTTCCTTTGTGTTAGCCTAACAGGAAGTTCCTGCAATTTCTCTGTAGGACGTGCCCTTGGGTAAAATTTGGCAAAAGAGGAAGAATGGCTGAAGGCAGTTAAACCGGGTGCTTATGAAAAATGCAGATTCCAGGCCCCACACCAGGATTCTCTAGAGTCTCCACTGGAGAATCCATATTTTTGCTGAGCCCCTCAACTGGTTCTGAAGAACATTAGACTGAGAATTACAATTAGGGCTTCCCTAACATGAGGGACCAAAGAGGACATGCATCTCACTGCCTCTATTTGCTCATCCTCTTGGTTCTCTAAGTCCTGATATTCAGAAAAAATCTTGGCTTTTTATCATGATAATCTCTTTATTTCTAGCCCTTTCCTATTTTATTGGTTCTGGACACTATTACAAATTGTCAGAAGTGACACAATGTTTTCCAAACTTCTGAGCTGTCAGTGACTTTTTCCTTAGGACTGAATATCAGATATTATATGTGACTCATAGCAGTGCCAATGATAGTAACCAAGGTAAAGCTTTAGGACTTGGGTTAATCTTAAATGTCCTTGTTTTCCCACTAGCCTGGGCCCCAGTGGGATTTTAAAGGGATGAGGCCTGGGTCACAGCACATATTCATGGAGTTTACTATTTCATCTGTTGGCAGTGAGATCACTAGGGGTTGTTAGTGGGGTTATTACCTGGCTCTGGTACCTTATGGCACTAGACATTTCAATTAATCTCTCTGAGGTGGCCATCTATAAAACTGGAGAAAGTAACACCAATCGCTAGACCTGCCAGGTTTTGCAAATGTGTATAAACACTCACACTGTGCCTAGAACAGAAAATGTGCTCACAGAATGTGCCTTATTAGGATGTCCATTACCTGCAGTATTTATCATTTCTTTGGTTATTTTAATAGAGGGGCAGTCGTTGAAGACTGAAGTGAGGTTACCATTAAGTGTGAATTAGAACAACTCAATTGAAACCTATCTGGAAATGTTTGATTTTCCTATATACAATTCTGTTTTCCCTGAAAACTGTTTATTAGCATCCAGGAGGGAGACCCTTGATGGCCTTGGGATGAATTTGACACATTGAATGTTTGGACAAGAACAAAATTATGATGGACAGATTATGTTGGAATTCAGTGAGGGCTGGGAAGAGAGTCACTTATGAGAACCAAGGTCTCTACTAGGGTACCAGGGTGCCTTGCCTGTAGGCAGTGTGGGCTCATGTGGATCCTTGCTGTCAGCTCAAGTCAGTATGCTTCACTTAACTGTAGGAAGTGAGACTTTTGGTGCCATGAAAAACCAAATGACTGTTGCTTTAACTATTGCTTAAACAAATCTTTGTTTACTACATCCATAAGAAGTTGGTTACAATCAGCCAAAGCACATCAGACTATATTTACATATATTTTGGAGTAGCTATTTAGAGGCAAAGACTTTGATCTTCAGCGATGGTAAATAAGGTGTATGTTCAGTTTAGTTTTTCCTTTTACTTTTTTTTCAGTAAAGTGACTTACAGATTTGAGGACAAGATCCCAGACTAGTGACTCCAGAAACGGTAGCATTTTTATGTCCTATGAAACGAATGCCTTCTTTTTGGTTTCAGCTCAGCAGTTTAGACTGATGTGACATATTATTTTTGTATTCTATATCACGCATGTTTCTGAACTCTTACAAATGAGTTAACATTCTTAACTGTAAACTTAGAGGGAGTCATTGGACAGTGTCAAGGGACCGGAGAGAAGTTCAGAGAAGAGAAGCGCCCTAGGCTGTAGCGAATTAAACAGTAGCAGCTGCAGGGCGTAATGGAAGGTGACTGATATCAGGCATCCAATCTATGTTTGTGTTCTGGCCCCACCTGTATCCCCAGCACTTACTCACCTTGAGTGTTAGGGAAATTAGGTAATTTATCAGTTTTCTTATCTGTAAAATGTGACTAATATCTATCACTTAGAGTTGTTTTCAGGATAAATTACACATTTATCACCAACCATAATGCCTGCCATACATAAGTACTCAATAAATTACGGCTATTTTTATTAGTAATAAAACTATTTAATGTTTTTAAATAATGTAGGCTAGCCAGACTGAAAAAAGTTTGAGAGTAGAAAGGCTGTAAGAGTCTCACACTGTGAAATCTCCAGTGAGGGCTGCAGGCAGATTTGAAAGTGGGGAGTTTGGTAGGTGTGTAAATGACATTGGCCTAATGTGTTCTTTCTCTCCACCCTGTCCTGTAGGATGTGGACAAGTGGTCTTTTGATGTCTTTTCCCTCAATGAGGCCAGTGGGGATCATGCATTGAAATTTATTTTCTATGAACTACTCACACGCTATGATCTGATCAGCCGTTTCAAGGTCAGTATCTCTTTAAAAAGAAAAATAAATAAACTACGTGCATGTGTTTATCCTCATATGACCTTTGGGTTCAGATACTTTTAATATGCAGAATGAAAACTGCTCCAGGCGACTAAGGAAGCATCCTTCGGATAGCCACTGCTGTGAATTCTTCTGTGGAGGGTGCTTTTGATTACACCCCTGCTGGTGGATCTCAGTGGCATGGGAGAGATGGGAGAGAATGGAGAGACCCATTTAGATTCTGGTCTTCCTGGAATTACAACCTGAGTCCTGAAATAACCAAGCTCCCCCTCAGGCTCTGTTCACAGGTCTCATTTCAACCTGGCTTTGTGTCCTATCAACCAACGCCGTCAGAGAGACAGTAATGGAGACAGAGTGAGCATCTGCTGTCTCTGCAAACCTTTTTTTCCCACCACTTGGCTCATTCAGACAAATACTATCACTTATCATCTGTGACAGCTCATTAGTATTTCCCCACCATTCATGCTTCAAATTAATTCTCCAACTTTACGTAAAAGAATGTGAATCATTTCCAGTGTTCAATTCCCTACAGCCTTCTAATACTATAGACTCTCAAAGTGGGGTCAGATCCTCAAGGACTTGAGGTATTCATCTGCCAACATCTGTGGTTTCGAGCCCCTCTGACTTCTCTCATCAAAGGGATGAGCTTCTGGAAAACACAAGTCTTTTTCTGTACAACATCTTGATTTCTCCAGAGACATGGTTCTTTATACTCTCCTAGGGACTGTATATTTGTATATATATTTTTTAGTACAAATATTGTGTGTATTTATAGGGTACATGTGATACTTTTTACATGCATAGACTATGTAATGATTAAGTCAAGGTTATTAAGATGTCCATTACCTGCAGTATTTATCATTTCTGTGTGTTGGGAACCTTTCAAGTCCTCTCTTCTAGCTGTTTTGAAGTGCACAATACAGTCTTGTTAACTGCAGTCACACTACTCTGCTACTGAACATTAGACTTTAATCCTGTCTTTTTTTTTTTGAGATGGAGTCTTGCTCTGTCCCTCAGGCTAGAGTGTAGTGATACGATCGCAGCTCACTGCGACCTCTGCCAGGTTCAAGAGATTCTCCTGCCTCAGCCTCTTGAGTATCTGGGACTACAGGCATGTACCACCATGCCCAGCTAAGTTTTTGCATTTCTAGTAGAGACAGGGTTTCACCATTTTAGCCAGCATGGTCTCAGTATCCTGACCTTGTGATCCACCAATCTCAGCCTCCCAAAGTGCTGGGATTACAGGTGTGAGCTACCACGCCTGGCCTAATCCTTCTAACCAACTGTATGTTGGTACCCATTAACCAACCCCTCTTTATCACCAACCCCTGAACCCCGACACACATCCCAGTCTCCAGTACCTATCATTCTACTCTCTGTGTAAGATCAACATTTTTAGCTCCCACATCTGAGTGAGAACATGTGCTATTTGTCTTTCCATGCCTGGATTATTTCACTTAATGTAATGACTTCCAGTTCTATCCATGTCATTGCAAATGACGTGATTTCATTCTTTTTAATGGCTGAATAGTGTTCCATTATGTATGTATACCAGGTTTTCTTTATCCATTCATCCACTGATGGACACTTAGCTTGATTGTGTATGGTACTCAAATAAACATGAGAGTGCAGATATCCCTTTGATACACTGATTTCTTTTCATTTGGATAAATACCCAGTACAGTAGTGAGATTGCTGGATTGCATGGTAGTTCTACTTTTAGGGTTTTTTGTTTTTCTGGGTTTTTTTTGTTTGTTTTTTGAGAAATCCCCACACTGTTTTCCATGGTGACTGTACTAATTTACATTCCCACCAACAGTGTAGAAATTCTCCTGTTTTTCTACCTCCTCACCAGCATCTTTTAAAAAATAATAATAATAGCTATTCTTACTGGGATGAAATGATATCTCATTGTGGTTTTGATTTGTATTTCTCTGATGATTAGTGATGTTGAGCATTTTTTTCACATATGCACTGTCCATTATATGTCTTCATTTGAGAAATGTCTATTTACATCTTTGCCCACTTTTCAATGGGATTATTTGTTATTTTTACCAAGTTGAGTTTCCTATACATTCTGGAGATTAGTCCTTTGTCAGATGAATATTTTGCAAATGCTTCTCATATTTAACAGATTGCCTCTTCACTCTCTTGTTTCCTTCCTTTACCATGCAGAAGATGTTTAGTTTAATGTAGTTCTGTTTGTCTATTTTTGTTTTTATTGCCTCTGTTTTTGAGGTCTTATCCATAACATCTTTGCCTAGACCAATGTCTTGAAGTGTTTTTTTACTCTTCTGGTTTTACAGTTTTGAGTCTTGTGTTAAAGTCCTTAATACATCTTGAGTTGATTTTTGTATATGATAAGAGATGGGTGTTATTCTTCTATATATGAATATGCCATTTTCCCAGACTTATTTATTGAAGGAGGTGTCCTTTGTAAGTTTTTGGTGCCTTTGTCAAAAATCAGTTAGCTGCAAATATGTTGATTTATTTCTGGGTTTCCTATTCTATTCCATTGATCTATGTATCAGTTTTTATACTATTACCATGCTGTTTTGGTTCCTGTAGCCTTGTAACATATTTTGAAATTATGTAGTGTGATGCCTCCAGTTTTGTTGTTTTTGCTCAGTATTGTTTTGGCTAATTGGTCTCTTCCGGGGATCCCTATATATATATTTTTATTTCTGTGAAAAATGGCATTGGTATTTTGATAGAGATTGCATTGAACCTGTAAATTGCTTTGGGCAGCATGGTCACTTTAACAACATTACTTCTTCCCATACAGGAGCATGAGATGTCTTTCCATTTATTTGTGTCCTCTTCAATTTCTTTCCTCAATGTTTTGTAGTTTTTCCTAGAGAGGTCTTGTACCTCCTTGGGTAAATTTATTCCTAGGTTTTTTTTTTTTTTTTTTTTTTTGGTGGCTATTGTAAATATACTATAAACGACATTGCTTTCTTGATTTCTTTTTTTGACTAGTTCGTTGTTCATGTATAGAAACATTACTGACTTTTACAACTTTTATTTTGTTTTTTTTAATATAGAGATAGGGTTGCACTATGTTGCCCAGGCTGATCTTGAACTACTGGCCTCAAGCAATCAGCCTCCCCAAATGCTAGGATTACAGGTATGAGTCACTATGAGAAGCCAGTACTGATTTTTGTATGTCAATTTTGTATTCTGCAACTTTACTGGATTCATCAGATCGAAGCCTTTTTTTGATAGAGTCTTTAGGTTTTTCTAGATATAAGATTATATCATCTGCAAAGAGGCAAAATTTGACTTTATCTATTCCAATTTGGATGCCCTTTATATCTTTCCTTTGCCTGATTGCTCTAAGACCTCAAGTAATATGTTGAATGGAGTGGTAAAAGTGGAGATACTTGTATTGTTCCAGTTCTTATAGGAAAGCCTTTCAACTTTTCCTCATTCAGTATGAAGTTAACTATGTGTTTTTATATATTATCTTTGTTATGTTAAGACATGTTCTTTCAATTCCTGGTTTGTTGAGTTTTTATCATGAAGGAATATTGAATTTTATCAAATGTTTTCTCTGCATCTATTGAGATTATCATATGGCTTTTGTCCTTCATTCTCTTAATACATGATGTATTATCATGTTTATTGGTTTGCATATGTTGAACCCTTGGGATTGATCCTACTTGATCATGGTGTATTATCTTTTTGATGTGCTGCCAGATTCAGTTTGCTAGTATTTTGTTGAGGATTTTTCATCTATGTTCATCAAGGGTGGTGGCCTGTGGTTGTGTTTTATTATTGTTGCAGCCTTGTCTGGTTATTGTGTCAGGGAAATACTAACATTGCAGAATGAGTTAGGGAGAAGAAGAAATTTCCCCTTCAATTTTTTGGAATATTTTAGAAGAACTGATGTTAGTTCTTCTTTGAAAGTTTGGGGGAATTTGATAGTGAAGCTATCTGGTCCTAGAATTTTCTTTTTGGGGAGAATTTATATTACTGATTCAAACTCATTACTCATTATTGGTCTGTCCAGGTTTTCTATTTCTTCATGATTCAGTCTTGGTAAGTTGTATGTCCAGGGACTTATCAATCTCCTCTAAGTTTTCCAGTTTGTTAGTACATAGTTGTTTGTAATGGTCTCTGATAATCTTTTGTATTTCTGTGGTATCAGTTGTAATATCTCCCTTTTCACTTTTGATGTTGTTTATTTGAATCTTCTCTTTTTTTCTTTGTTAGTCTAGCTAGCAGTTTTTTTGTTTGTGTTTTCAAAAAATCAACTTTCATTTTATTGCTCCATTGCATTGTTTTGTTACTCTCTATTTTATTTAATTCTGCTCTGATCATCATTATTTATTTTTCTTACTAATTTGACTTTGGTTTGATCTTACTTTCTTCTTCATTGAGGTGAAGTGTTAGATTGTTTACTTTGAATTTTTCTACTTTTTGGACACATTTTTTGCTATGAATTTCCCTCATAGCACTGCTTTTGCTATCTCATAGCTTTTGATATGTTGTGTCCAGAGTTTCATTTACTTTAAAAATGTTTTTATTGCCTCCTTAATTTCTTTCTTAATTGAATGGTAATTTAGGATCATGTTATTTAATTTCCATGTATTTGTATAATTTCCAAATTTCATCTTGTTGTTAATTTCTAGTTTTATTTTATTGTGATCTGAGAAGACACTTGATATTATTTTGATTTTTAATTTTTTTGAGACTTATTTTGTGTTCTAACATATGGTCTAGGCTGGAGAATGTTTTTCATGCTGATGAGAAAAATCTGTGTTCTGTAACTGTTGGATAAAATGTTCTGTAAGTGTCTATTAGGACCTTTTGGTCTAATGTGAAATTTAAATCCAACTTTGTTAATTTTCTGTATAGATGTTCTGTTTGATGCCGTGATAGAGTGTCAAAGTGTCAAACTATTATTGTATTAGAGTCTCTCTCTTCTTTAGGTCTAATAATATTTGCTTTATACATCTGGGTGCTTCAGTGTTAGGTGTGTGTATGTTTAGAAATGTTATATCCTTTTGCTGAATTGATTCTTTTTTCATTATACCATAACTTTGTCTCTTTGTACTATTTTTGACTTAAAGTCTGTTTTATCTGTTATAAGTATAGCTACTCCTGCTTGCTTTTGATTTCCATTTGCATGGGATTTTTTAAAATGTCTATTTCTTTTCAGTCTATATGTGTCTTTACAGGTGAAAAGAGCTTCTTTTAGGTGGCATATAGTTGGATCATCAGTTCTTTCTTTTTTTTTTAAATCCATTTAACCAGTCTATTTTTTAAGTGGGAAGTTTAACCAATTTACATCTAAGGTTGCTATTGATATGTGAGGACTTATTCCTGTCATTTTATTAATTGATTGCAGATTTATTATGTATCCTTTCTTACATTCTTATTGTTTATAATTGTGGTTTGGTGGTTTTCTGCAGTGGTAACATTTGGATTTTTTTCTCTTCCTTATTTGTGTATTTGCTCTACCAGTGAGTTTTTTTTTTTCCATTTTTCATTTTCATGATGGTAGATATCGTTTCTTTGTTTCCAGGTGTAAGGTATCCTTAAGCATTCATTGTAGGTCTGGTCAAGTGATGAGGAATTCCCTCTGCATTTGCTTGTCTGGGAAAGGCTTTATTTCTCCTTCATTAATGAAAAATAGCTTTGCTAAATATAGCATCCTTGGTTGGCATTTCTTTTTTAGCTCTTTGAATCTATTAACTCATTATCTTTTTGCCTTTAGGGTTTCTGATGAGATATCTTCTGTTCTTCTGATGAAGTTTTCCTTATAAGTGAATACATGTTTTTCTCTTGCTGTTTTTAGAATTTTTTTTGTCTTTGATTTTGACAGTTTGACTTTAATGTGCTGTGGAGATCTTTTTGAATTGTATCTGTTAGGGAATCTTTGGGCTTCCTGTGTGTGGGTATCTAAATTTCTTGCTACATTTGGGAATTTTTCCAGTAGTATTTTGTTAAATAGGTTTTCTAACTCTTTTGTTTCCTCTTTGCTTTTGGGGACACTGAAAATGCAAATATGTTATTGTTTAATGGTTGTCTGGTTACCACATAGGCTTTGTTTATTCTTTTTTTATTATTATTATTTTTGCCAGACTGCATTTTTTGTTAGGATCTGTCTTCTAGTTCTGAACTTTTTTCTTCTTGCTTGGTCTAGTCTACTGTTGAAGGTTTAAAATGTATTTTGTATTTTATTAAATGAATTCTTCCACTCCATAATTTCTGTTTGGTAATTTGTATGATAGCTATCTCTTTAGTAAATTTATCATTAATATCCTGAATTGTTTTCTTGATATCTTTGTATTACTTTTATGTATTCTCTTGTATATCATTGAACCCCTTTAGAAACAATAATTTGAATTATTTATCCAAAACATCATAAATTTCATTTTGATTGGGGTCTCTTGCTGGGTAATTTTACAATCCTTTGGAAATGTCATACCTCCTTGCTTTATAAATGTTTCTTGTGTCCTTATGTCAATATCTATGTATTTTGTGTAACAGTCACTTCTTTACATTTTTAAAATTTGCTTTCACAGGGAGAACTTTTTCCTGAAGATGTATCTATGGTGTTGGTTGAGTAGAGAACTTTGGCTTTGATTCTGCGTGTACACAGTAGTGCAATCTTTGTATGATTCCTTTGGCTGTAAACTATGTCAGTGGTGTATGTGATTTCTTCAGTAACTTAGAGTGTAATTGTTAGTGGAGGCTGTAGTGAAGTTTCACTGCAGATGGGATGCCATTTGGGCCTGACCATCGGCCCCAGTAGTGGCAGTGGTTGGCCAAGCATGCCTGTCCCATGCCTTGGGCCCCAGGGAGTTCTACACTTGCACTGGTGTTAGCAGGTTCAGAAGGCCTGATTCTTGGGCTTCCAGCTGGCTTACTCAGGAGCCAGTGGTGACAGCAGTGGGCCAGGTGGTTGGGGGTTGCTCAGTCCCCTGAATAGTAGGCATGGCATGAGCATTGGCAATAGCAGTGGTGAGACTAACTCCTCGGTTGCAAGCATCATAGAGGTGGCTACGACAATCTGGGTGGAGTAGTCTCCAGGCTCACAGAGCCCTTCCCACTGAGGAAATATGTCTTTACATGGCCACAAATACTTCATGGTCATGGTCCTTAGGTCCTTAATTTTTCTTTTCATCAGAAATCTGCAAGAAAATCTTATGGATTCTGGAGACTCTCCTTGGAAAAAAGTTCCTGCATGCGCATGTGCACGTGTGCGCACGCGCACACACACACACAGACACACACAGAGCCCTTGCAAGCTATTCTTAGATGTCTATAAAACAACCCAAGGAGCCCAGGTTCATTGGATCTTTATTTTTCAAAATTGTAATGAATTCATCTGTGACCTCATAAAGGTCATATTTAAATTTATAAAAATCCACACATGGTAAAATGGAAGAATACACCCAAGGGAGAACAAATCATGGAATCTCAGAAGCATTAACTTAGCATTTTCCTTATTTTTTTCTTACAAATGTAATTGTTAATCCTCAGGAAGACACACCCTTTCCTTTTCCCTAGACTTATATTGTATAATTTACCCTGAACCATGGAATGGATCCAGAAAATGAATGCAATGAATGTTTTCTGGATGCCCTTATTTTGTACATGAATTTTGCAATGTTCTTCACTGCACATAGAAAAGAAAGGCATGTATATTATATATATTTCAGATGGAAAAACAATTAATCTAGTTGGAAAGATTCCAAGTGACTGGTAGTTGCAAATAAAGGCTGAAGTATTTTATTTGTGGAGAAATAAATGAATACATACTATGCAGCATATCTCATTTATTTGTAGGAAAACAAAGTACACAAAAAAGTTATGAAATTATTGCAAAACAAATATAAACTGCCTGAAGAGAATCCCCTTTGAAAGGAGTGGTTAAGTACATTGAATACATGAGAAAAACAAAACAAAATTAAAACCTAAAAACAAAACTCAAACCCAAAACGTGACAGTCTGTTTTTACATATGGGAATAGGAACAGGCTATGTTCTTATGTTTGTTACTTGGCAATTTATTATTAGTGACTTAGAATTGGAAGATCTCATTCTACTGATGTTAGGTTACAAATAGTGAATGATTCCACAAACTAGTACTAATTATTAGTATTATTTTCGAGTTCCTCAGTGTTGTTTACAACACTATTTGGTGTCCTGTGTAGCATCTTGTTTTCCCTTGGGGTTAGAGGGGAAGGATGTTTAAGAGTAGATGAGGACAAGGAAATACAGAAAATTAACATAGTCACCAACAACCAAGTTTTCTAGTTGTGTATTAAACATTACTGCTTTCCATGTCAATAAAACTAAGTATCTTGAAATGATTCAATGTCATTTCTCAGGGATTCTGAAATGAGCAACAAAGAAAAATGTACAAGGCCGACTATTAACCAAGAACTTCTGTTAGAATTCAAAATTATCTGATAATTTTGTCAGTAACTTTTATTAACTGTGTAAAGTTTCAATTCCCTCATGTGATATGTTATGCCTTCAGAAAAAAAGCAGTCCTAGTGCCTTAGACTTTTGTGTCTCCATTGAAAGCAGCAAAGTCACTAGTTAATTAACCTCACTGCTCTCTTTCAGATCCCCATTTCTGCACTTGTCTCATTTGTGGAGGCCCTGGAAGTGGGATACAGCAAGCACAAAAATCCTTACCACAACTTAATGCATGCTGCTGACGTTACACAGACAGTGCATTACCTCCTCTATAAGACAGGAGTGGCGGTAAGTATGGATAGGAACTCTTAGGTTCCCCAGAAGATGCAAGAATGAGTTTTTAATGGTGACTGTTCTGATGAGGTGGAGGCCATGAGTGGTGCATTGTTTTATGGACTTCCTGTTTTCCAGGAGTAATCTAACCAATATGGAAAGTCTTGGAGTTTCCTGTTGCCTCTAAAATTTTTTCCATCCTGAGCCTGATGAGATAAATGCCTGGTAGTGACTTTCGTCTTCACCAGGTTATAACCAATTCAAATATAACAGCAACAACTAAATATATATTTCTAGATATGGAGAGTGGTACTATTAACCTTTAGCTGTGGTCAATAACAATGACATTCATGCATACTGAAATTGTATTCAATGTACTTGGCAACCATGCTATGCAAAGTTAGCTTTTGGTTTAAACCACTAGGTCTTTTTCATAGGGACTATGGTTATTCATATCCTATTTGTATGCCTATTTGTATGCCTATATGTATCCTAAATATGCCAGGCATTATTTTTAACTTAAGAGTAAATCTTTACTTCTAACCATTTGAAGTGTTTCTTGCTTCTTTTGGCTCAACATTGTAGCTCTTTAGATGTTTTTGGTTTTGCCTTAAAATTTTTTTTTAACAGATCGGAATCTCAGTCTATCACCCAGGCTGGAGTGCAATGGAGCGATCATAGCGCACTGCAGCCTCTAACTCCTGGGTTCAAGTGGTCCTCCTGTCACAGCCTGTTGAGTAGCTGGGACTATAGGCGTGCATCATCTTCAGTTGTTTTTGAATCTCTGTTCTGTGTTTACTCACCTGCTCAACTTGGTTGTCTTTGCTTTTTTTTTTTTTTTTTTTTTTGATGTAAGCCATTCATTTAAAAAGATATAGTCATTAGAGGCAAAAGCAGGCCTGTATGACTTTTTACTTTGAAAGATCCTTCAGAATTACATTAGGATAGACATTCTTTGGGGATAGTTATCAATTATCCCATAAACTCAGGGCACATTTGTTATCTTTTCTTCCAGTGCCTGTTTAAAGACTTAGCCTAATATCTCACTGAATTAAAAAAGGAATATGTGGGAGGAGTGTGGGCTTTGGAGCTAGATACAGTGACTATAATTCCCTGCTTAATTGCTTACTAGATATTGTGACTGATGATAAATTACTTGAGTCTCTGAACGAAGACTTCCTCATTTTTTAAAATGCTGAAAAATATTCCACTTTGTAGAAGTGATGGTTAGGAATAAAGTTTCAAAATATTAAGTACTCTGCCTCATAAAAGCAGCTCAAAAATCAGGCATTATTATTGTTAAAACATTGCAGAATTTTCCTAAAGTCTAATATCATTTTTTCCGGTTATTCCTTATTATGAAGCTGATTTCTTAAAAATAGTATTTAAAACACTATCTTTGAAGTTATAGCAAGATTATTAAGGGAAGATTTTTAACCCAATAAAAGGTTTTTAGTAAACATTTAGAGCAAGTGTCATATTAAATAATGGTTCCATGAATACCTGGAGCAAGACAGGGATGCCCACATTAATACTGCTACCTGGCCTTTTTCTGGAAGTCTCAGCTTCAAGAATGCAGTATGTAATATACAATGTGATATCTTCAAAAGGTCAAGATACAGTCTGTGAAATAATGTGATTTCTAAAATTTCCTTTAGAAAATAAAAGAAAACCTTACAAATTCTTAGATCAATATGGTCTCGATAAAAGAGCTCGCCCATGCACTGGAAATTAATGAGTGTAATAGAGAAATGTTCATTCCCAACAGTTTTTTAAAAGTCTACAAATCACCTATACAGAGCTTCAAAAACAATAAAAAGGAAACTGTAAAAACTAAATCAAAGGGCACAAAAATGATCTTTAAATAAATGGAAAAGGCATCATGTTTTTAATGTGAGTAAAGCCTCAGGATTATATAGATGTCAGTTTCCCTCAAAGTAATCTATACATTCAAAACAATACTAATCAACGTTTCAAGGATTTTAACATGAAACATGATAATGTGAATCTGAAATTCATGTCAAATAGGTATTTCACAACCTTAAAAAAGACAACTTTGTAAAAGAACAATGTAAAGGGGAGTGGTTCTTGCTCTCTTAGATATTACAGTATCTACTGAAGCTGAGCATGTACTGCTTGTGAAAAAAACAGGCAAATGTATCAATAGAATTGATTAGAGTTTCAAAAAATAAACCCAAATGTTTATAGATAACTTATATTGTAAGTCCTTTATTATAGGATGCTATAGACTGAATGTTTGTGTTCTCTCAAATTCCTCTGTTGAAATCCTAACTTCCAATGTGATGGTATTAGTTAGTGGGTCCTAGAGGAGGTGACTAGGTCATGAGTGTAGAACTGTAGTGAATGGGATTAATGCCTTTATAAAAAAAAGTTCCCTTCCCTCTTCTGCCATGTGAGGACACAGTCATCTATAAATCCAGAAGCAGGCCCTCACCAGATGCCAAATCTACCAGTGCCTTGATCTTAAGGTTCCCAGCCTCCAGAACTGTGAGAAATAAACTGTTGTTTATAAGTCACCCAGCCTATGGTATTCAGTTGTAGCTGCTCAAATGGACTAAGACACAAGATAGGAGGATATCAGTGCTCCTGTAGAACTTAACATTCTAGTGTGAAGTTACAGATAGAAGAGACCAGTGGAAATTAATCAAGAAAATGTTATTAATACTCTGCAGAGAAGTAAAATAGAGCACCTACCTAGGGAAAGCTGGGTGTTTTATTAGATAGGAAAGGACTCTCTAGAGATAGTATTTAAGCTGAGATCATTGGGAATTTTGGCTTCAGCTATGCTAACAGTGAAAGAAGAGTATGACTGCAGAGTTAGTGTAGGGTTTTAGTACAAGAGTCCTGTGAGAGAATAACTTTGCTACATTCAAGGAGCAGAAGTAAGGCAAGCCTGGTGGGAACAGCACATGATGGAGACCGTGGTGCGTTATGAGGCTGAGGAAGAAGTGGTAGCTAGGCCAGGTCTGGCTTTACAGGCCTCGGTAATGAGTTCCAATTTTATCTTGAGTGCAATCAGTAGAAAGCCACTATTGGGTTTTAGACAGAGGAGTGATGTGATCTGATAAAGATTCAAAAAGGATTCCTGTGGGGAATGGATTTTAAGGCAGCCTGCTAGAAAAATCTTGCAGAAACCTAGCGAAGAGACGCTGGTAGTTTGGACTAGGAAGGATGCTGCTGATGGAGAGGAGAAAATGCTGTTTCTGAGACAGAGATAAAAGGACTGCTGTGGTGAATAGGATTTGGGACATCAAAGTGGGGAATCGAGAATATATCTTAGATTTGTGGTTTGATAAACAGAATTGACAAGAATGCCTGGTGACAAACCAATTTTTGGAGGAAAGGGGATCAAGACTTCTGATTTAGACATGTGGATTTCAAAATCCCTAGGCATCCATGTACAGAGGGCAAGCAGAAAAAAAATTAAAGGATACCAAAGTTCCAGGGGAGGTCAAGGATAAATATATAGATTAGGTAGTCTTGGGCATATCAATACTATAAGAAGACAGGGAACTAGATGAGATTATCTAAAGGGAGAATGAATAGAGAAGTAGAAGGGGCTCTGAAGTGAGTCCTAGAACACTCCAAAGATCAAAATGAAGGCAAAGAGTTAAGAGTCAGCAATAGAAACTTAAAAAGAATGGCCAATGACATGGGGTATAAACCAAGAGAGTTTGGAGTCATGGAAGCCAAGGAAAGAGAATGCTTCAAGAAGAGAGTGGTGCATTGCATGGGGCATGCCGATGGTCAAGTAACATAAGGACAGAGAAGTGACCATGCGCTCTGGCAACATGGAAGTCATTGTTGACCTTGACATGAGTTGTCTCAGTGGTTTGGTGGGAATGGAACACTGACTAGAGTATAATAAAGAAAAACTTGCAGGTGAGAACATGAAGACATGACTAAAGACAACTTTGTAGGGAAAATTAACCAGTTTAAAAAATATTTTGGTTACAGTTATTTATTTAGAAAAACAGAATGCTTTTGTTCTGCTTCGAGTCATTCGCCCACCAAAGAAATCTGACAAATGAATTAAAGATGTAAATGCAAAAGTAAAAATTTGATAATATTAGAAGAAAAAATGAGAATATGTTTATAGCCTTGAAAAAAGACATTTTAAAAAAATTAAGCTTTGAAACACGAGTTGTACCATAAAATATTGATTAATTTGAATACATTAAAGTTAAAAACTTCTGTAGGATAAAAAGCATCGTAAACAAAATAATGAAGTAAGCGTTTGAAGAACATACATAGAGATCATGGATTAAGAGCCAGATTGTATAAATAAATCAGGAAAATGACACAAATTCAATTAAAAAATATGAGCAGGCAATTAACAGAAAAGGTAATACATTTAATCAATAAAAGAAGTATGAAAAGATGCACCACTCGTTAGTATCCAAGGATATATAAACTTATACCAATTTTAATCCATTATATACATATGGATACAAATGTTGAAAGTTTGATAATATTAGTTATCAGTTAGGATGTAGAGCAGGGTTTCTCAACCTTAGCACTATTGATGTTTGGGGCCAGTTAATTCTTTGTTGCTTTTCTATACGTTTTAGTGTAGCAGTATCTGACCTGTAGTCACTAGATGCCAGTGGCACTACTCCCCACTCCAGTTATGACAACCAATCATGTCTCCAGACGTTGCCAAATAAACCACTGGTTGGAGGGTGATTGTCCCAAGTTGAGAACCACTGATTGAGAAGAAATTATATTCTCATATACTGCTTATCTGAGGGTAAATTGGTATAGTCATGTAAGAAAACAATTTTGCAGTAATTGCTATAAGGAAAAATATACACACCAATGCTCCAGTACTTCCATGTGTACCCAAGGAGGCCTTATACAATCAGATTCATTGTAGCAATGTTTGCCATAGTGAACAATTACAGAGTATATATCTATCAAAAGGGAGTTAGAACTCTGGAATACCATAGATTTCTATGTCTAAAAATCAAGATGTATGATTAAGTTTAAAAAGTTGTGGAAAATGTGTTCTAAATGGTATATATTGTTAAACATAGCACATCTCTATGTACATAGATATATATAAAAGTATATTGAAAAACATCTAAAAAGATAAACAGTAAATTGAAGATAGTGGTTACCTCTGGGGATATTCTCATCCTGGAGTAGTGGTCAAAGAGAACTTTATATTTGTATAGTTTGAAGTTTTTGTTTGCAACACTAGTGGGTCAGCCCAGTAGTGGGATCATCCTATGGACCCTTATTGGGTCATCCTATCACTTAAACAGTTAAAAATTGTTTAAATTTTATTTGTAAAATTACTTCTCTATGAGACCATTACTTAGGTAAAGCCTTTCACTGTGAACATTTTAGGATATTGGATATAACATCATAGGATATTGTAATATTATCTTATATAACATTCTGTTAATTATATTAAATACATTATATTATTAACAATTATTAATTGTATTAGTATAACATATTATCTTATATTACAGGATATGTAATATATTCTATATTATAATATAGGATATTGTAACATTACAGGATATTGGCTTTATGTATATATGTAGAGAGAGAGAGTCAGGATCACAGTATTATACACTTATTTATCCTGTTTGTTTCAATAAATTGTATGTTATAGTTTCCCTGGGTCATCGTATATTTATTATGATAAGAAAATCTTAATTGTTAATTATTGGGTTATCCTATTGCTTAAACAGTTAAAAAATTTTTTTCACTACTGTAAATGATACTCCGGTTAGCCTCCTTGCATAGCAATATTTTCCCACTAAAGTTATGTGTGTGTGTGTGTTGGTTTTTAATTTTTATTGTTAATTTTTTAAATTCAACATTTTCCTTATGTATTAACCACTTTTATTTTCTTTGGTTATGACATCTCCATTTCTGAGAACTTAATATTTTGCTGAAAAAATGTTTGAATTTCTCAGCATTTTTCAATAAAAATGTTTACCTAGTGCCTAGCATGCAGTAGAATATTAGTAAATGGTAGTTGTTATTATTACTAAACATAAGTAATCATGACTAACAATACTTGTCATATGTATAAAAATTTCAAAACTTGTGATTGAATTGTATGACCTTATATAGACTTTCTTTAAAAAAATACAGTAACATATTAGTGAGAGAATACATCTTCCTCACCCCTACGATTTTCATTCATTTGGTGTGTTTTCCTTTGGGTAGGCTGTGTTTTGCTACAGGATCAAGCAATCCCAAAATCTCAATGGTTTGGAAATAATATAGGCTTTCCCTCCCAACCCCCACCACCCAACAGTGAGTTAAAGAAGCTGCCTGTATTAGTCTCACTCCAGGGCCTAGGTTTCCTAAACAGCCACCTTCCTGAGAGTTGTCAGACATTATGGCAGAGAGATAGGGGCTCTTGTATTTCTATGTCTGTATTTAAATTCTAAGGCTCAGAAGCTTTGCTCGTCACTTCTGCTCACAACTCATTGGCCAAAATGACTCACACAGCCCCTCCCAGCCATAAAGGGGCCAGAAAGTCTAATCCTACTATGTGCTTGATAAGAAGAAAGCCAAACACACTCTGTTATTTATTTGAATATTTCTCGCTGTCTGTTATCTTTTCTGTCTGCTTCTGGCGCTTCTCTTAGAACTCTGAATCCATCTTCACACCTTTTAGCTTCTCTCATGTTTCCCCATCTTTCAGTATTTTAATGATACCTTCTGAGAGATGTCCTCAACTCTATCTTCCACATTATCAGCTTGGCCTTCAGATATGTCCTTCTAGTTATTCGACCTGTTTATTTAATATTTTTAGTTATTAATATTTTTAATTTCAGGAACTCTTTTTTTTGCCCTGTAATGTGCTATTGTCTTAGCAGCCTTACATATTTATGAATATACCTACACATTTTTAAAACTTTTTTTAAAAGACTTTTAATAAATAGAATTGTATCTTTTAACTCATAGGCAATATGCTGTTTGTTTATGAGAATCTTCTTATACTATTGGCTTTTTTCCCTCAAAATGTCTAGTGAAGTTTGGTTGTTGGAACATATTTGTAAGTGAATGTCCAGGTGGGCTAGATGGGTCAGGGGTATGGGTGTCCTCTGCATTTGTGTGGTCTGTCCAAAGAGACATCCAGGGAGGGTGTGACAGCTTTTCATCAGCAACAGCCTTCTCAGTGTCCTTCCTACCTCTTTTGACTGTAGCTCTTGTCCTTATGCTTATAAAATGGCTGATGTACCTTTGCAAATCCAGGTAAGAATATGAGGGAGCATACAAAGCACCAAAATTGCAAATCAAATAAATCTGCCCACTTTTGAAGAGCTATCCAGAAATCCAATCCAGCAACTTTCCTTCTGTTTTATTGGCCAGAACTGTGGCTCATGGCCACTGCAATATGGAGGGAAGTCTGACACATTGCCATCCCAAACAAAATCAACAGTGATTCCCATTACAATCAACAGTGGGCAGTCAACAGTGATTCCCAAGTAATATTATTATTATTATTTTAAAGAAGAGAAATCTCTAATCCATAGAAATTAAAATTATTCTATTATAAAGTAGCTACATGGGCTAAACTATGTTTCTCATCAATTCATATATTGAAGTCCTAGCACCCAGGACCTTGGAATAGGACTGTATTTGGAGAGATGACCTTTGAAGAGGTATTAAGGTAAAATGAGGTCATATAAATGGGCTTTAAACCAATATGCCTGGTGTTCTCATAGAAAGAGGAGATTAGGACACAGACATGCACTTGCAGGGATAAGAGTCCATTGTGAGGACGCAGAGAGAATATGGCCATCTGTAAGGCAAGGAGAGAGGTCTCAGGAGAAAACAGACCTGCTGACATCTTGATCTTGGACGTCTCTCCTCCAGAACTGTGAGAAAATAAATTTCTGTTGTTTAAGCCACCCAGCCTCTGTTATTTTGTTATAGCAGCCCAAGCGACTGAGTACAGTATGGGAGCCAGGATTTGGTCCCAGCTCTGACTTCGGAGGCCATGCATTTAAATATTGACATGCTTCTACCAAATGCAATTGGCAAAAAAAAAAAAAAAAAAAGAGCCTCTTATATTCTGTCATCTCAGTACCCTCACGTACACTTCCAGCTATTGTGGTGAGGATGAAAGTGGATGCAAAAATGCACTTTGAACTCATCTATTCAACATACCTATTGTGCAGAGTATACTCTGGGGACATCAAAGTGAATCATGCACAGCTTCTTCAGCTCTCACCAAAAACACCCAGCATTTATGCTAATACAAATTGTCATTAACATAAACGTATCATAGCAGACAGTGATCATGATTTACTGCATGCTGTTCTTAAATGAGCTCATTTTCCATTTGCCGTTGAATTTCCATGATCAATTCAGGCCATATTTAGAGTGATTCTTAAATATAGAAACTATTTCCTACCTACTCTCTCTTTGAAATGCAGCTAAAAACAAACTTCTTTCATTGTGAGCTTACAAAAACAGTGGGAGCATTCTGATGAATGGAGTACATATTGTTACTCTAACCTTTCATTATGAACCAAGAGGGAGAAAATGCTTTTAATCATTTCAGTGTTATAAATTGTAAGACACATAGGGAATCAAAATATCCCATTGATAAAGTGGTGTCTGGGCTTCAACATCAACAGTAATACTTTGTGAATGTAAAACATTGTGATGTTTGTATTATTCATTATTGTTTAACTTAAGTGCCTAGAAGATACTTGGATCCTTCCACAATTATTTTGCTCATTTCTAAGAGAAAATTCTTAGACAGAAATAGATTGAAGAGTTATCTATTGATTGAATAGATGTTAATCAGACTTTAAGCTCTAGTATACTTTTGATTTAGGTGAAAAGATTTCAAACTCCAAAACTACCTCTTGGCCATTTTCATTGCTTTTGTCAAGCAAGGTACCAGTAATTTTCCCTTTGTCTATTTTATTTTCAGAAAGGAGAAGCTATGTATCTTGGTTTTTGTTCTTGTTGTTTATGACATTACCATATTAATACAGGAAAGACTAAGGATATCAAAATGACATCTTGCTTGAAGAGTGCCAAATAATTTTATTAGGGATTGTAATTGGCAAAAATTTGGCTTCTGTGACTTTTGTTCCCTGGTGTCGCATGTGTTTATTAATATGTTACATTGGATTATAAAAGAGATTATGCAGATATAATTAAGGTTAATAATCAGAAGACCTTAAATAGGGAGATTAGCCTGGATTTTCCAGGTGGGCCCAATGTAATCACACAAGTTCATCAAAGTCAAGAAGATATGGCAAAAGACAGAGGTTTGAAGTGTGAGAGGGACCCAACAATCATTGCCAGCTTTAAGGTAAAGAGGGAAACTGTGGAAAAGGAAATGAATTCTGCCAATGCCCTGAATACTCTTCGAAGCAGATTTTCTCCCAGAGCCACCAGAAAGGGATACAACCCTGTCTAAACCTTGATGTCAGCCTAGGGATACCCTGACCAGAGAACCCATCCGCACTGGGCTTTTGACCAGAATAATTGTGTGCCAATAAACAGAAGTGTTCTCTTTTTTTTGAGACAGAGGGAGTCTCCCTCTGTCACCCAGGCTGAAGTGCAATGGTGTGATCTCGACTCACTGTAACCTCTGCCTCCCAGGTTCAAGCCATTCTCCTGCCTCAGCCTCAGGAGTAGCTGGGATTACTGGCACCCACCACCATCCGGGTTTCAAAATGTTGGCTAGGTTGGTCTCGAACTCCTGACTTCAGGTGATCTGCCCACCTCAGCCTCCCAAAGTGGTGTGGGATTACTGCCCAGCCTGGAAGTGTTCTTGAAGCCTCTAAGACTGTGAGCATTTGTTAAGGTAGCATGGAAAACTAACAGATTACTAAGGAAACTCTATCATTCACATAGAAAAGTCACAACTTGCTAGTAATGTCTTCTCTAACAATGAGAAATTGGTCATGTCATTTTCCTTCAGGTTTCATCTGGTCTGTTGTACCCCATGTCTCTTCATCTTCCCCTATATGCAGGAACACATGGTTTGCTTTCCTGAGTCATACACAGCAAAACTTAAGGTCCCCCATTACCAGTTGTCAAAGCATCCTTTGACATGAATTAGTTGTGACACTCATATTTTGTAGATAGGAAAATAGTGATAGCAACTGTGACTTGTACCTTGTCACCAATAGATAATTCTGGAATAAAATACGCGTGGGACTTCAATTTCTGACTTCTTATGGATTGACATAAAACTTTCTGGTTCACAGTAATTAATTTGGAAGAGGCAAGAAAATCTGGGCTATATTAAAATATGAAGACCAATTTCCTCCAAATACCTTCTCCCATTTTCTCTGTTTCTGTTAGTGATGCTGTCTAATACCACCTGAAGGGTTTGTTAGCCACTCAGTGAGGCCAGGGGTGTGGAGGTCATCTAACGTGTTGTTCTCCTCAGCTGCAACCACATCTGGTCCTCCCACCACTCCCAAAATTCACATAATAGCTAAGTCATATGGCTTCTACCTCCACACTGTCTGTACATTCTTTATGAACTTTTCAATCTAAAAATACTGCTTCTAGCCAGGCACAGTGGCTCATGCCTATAATTCCAGCACTTTGGGAGGCCCAGATGGGCAGCTCAGAAATGAGAGACCAGCCTGGGCAACATGGTGAGACCCCCGTCTGTACTAAAAATACGAAAAAAAAAAAAAAAAAAAAAAGAATGCCGGGCATGGTGGTGCATGCCTGTGGTCCCAGCCCTTACTTGGGAGGCTGAGGTGGGAGTGTTGCTTGAGCCCTGGGGGCAGAGGTTGCACTGATCCAAGATCACACCACTGCACTCCAGCCTCGGCAACAGAGTGAGACTCCCTCTTAAAAAAAAAAAAAAATGCTATTTTTTATCTCCCTTCTCTTCTCCTGTCCAAATATCCTTCCTGAAGTTATGATCTGATTACATGACTCTCTTGCATAGGAACTTCACCGCCAGCTGAATCTGGTTTACATTCCTTACTCACTCTGTTTTCCGATGCCTGACCTCAGAGGGCCTCAATCAGCCTTAACTCCTGCTCCAGTCAAGGGCATCGTTTTCTTACCCGAGGTGAACATGCTTTTGCTGCCAGGACTTGCTCACTTAGTTCATTCTTCTGAAAATGCCAACCTTCATTTCTTTCTCTGTCCAGCTTTCAAGGCCCACCTTAAACATCTCTCCTCAAACATCTCCCCTCCGTGAAGCTTTTTCTGTTTTCTCCTCCCTTTCCTTTGCCAGATACCACTTTTCTTTCTTCTTATTCCCAAAGCAGCATAACTGATTCTAAACATGCATGGTGTTTTTTGAAAAACTAGGGTGTTAAAATGATTTTTAAAGATGATGGCTTTGGGGTTTTTTTTTCTTTTTGTTGTTGTTGCATGTCTGTTTAATCATTCATTGTTTTTGGTTTATTAGAAGTAGAATTTTGTTCAATTATTTGGGTAAGATAGAATTTTGTTCAATTATTTGGGTAAGGAGGGAAGCATCACTGATAGTTGTAATGTGAGAACTGTAATTATACAGTTATTTCGATGTCTGCTGGCTGGGCTGATGTTCTGTGACTAGGACTTGTTTAAATGTTACGCTGTCTCCCATTCATAATCTTATTTTAAAATGTGAAATTAACTTTACATGTCCTTAGAATAAGAGATATATGTGGGAGAGGGGGTAGAGGGAGCCAGGGACAGATGGGTGGGGACAAAATGTTGGGAAGAAAAGAAAGACAATGTCAAATGGAAAAACAAAATATGTATAATATAGATATGGATAATAACAAGAAAACGTGCAATATAAAATTATGCCTATATAATTTTATGCAAAATTGAACAAACACATGAACAGTAACCCAAAGGAAATACAATTTAAGATTATGAGTGAGAATTCTGGAGGCGTGGTATATGGCTTGTTGCATGACTGGATATGTGACCTTGGGTAAATCCTGTACCTCCTCCTGGCTTGCTTCCTCACCTGTCAAGTGGGCATAACAACAGTACCTGCGATTGTGGAGTTGTGAGAGTTACCTGAGTTTCTATATAAAAGCACCTAGCATACATAATGCCTGCCACATGGGGGGCCCCCGAGACCGTGAGGAGGCTGATGAGGAGGCTCTTTGCTGTCTTTATAATGGGTTTTGCAGCTTCTATTTTCTTGTAATCTTTTCTTATCTTGCTCATCTTTTTTTCATCTCATTTTGTTGATTTTCATCTTAGTCGGCTTTCTCTTTGACTTTCCATTCCATGTACCTCAGTTTGTATTTTTGAGTATAGTATTGAAGATGTCAGGAGGCTTCCTGACATTTCATGCTGTATTCTGTTAGAAATCGTTTTCAGAAGTATAGTGGTTTCTTTCTTCCTGAGTTATGTTTATGCTCATTTTCCCCCAACTCTGAAATCTTTTTTGTAAGTTCTATATCATCTGTTTATTTTTCCCTCACCAATTTTCAAAGAAGGCAATAATTCTCCAAAATTGGTAGTTAATTGAAAGATACGGCTAAAGTGGGGAATTATAAACACTTAAAATGTTCATTTTAACTTATTTTTCATTAACTTAAATCATATGAATCTATTTTATGCACTAATCTTTAATTCAGACCCCAGGTCTTTTATGAGTTCACCAATTTGGATACTCGTGTTTGTCTTACATCAACCCTACCCCTATCTAAGGTTTCTAGTCTCATCTCTTTAAAGTGAAATGGGAACTTAAAGATGTGCATGAAGCAAACGGTGCAGAAGCTCTCTAACGTTTTAGAAAGGTTTTCTGCCTTTTCACAGCTGTCACCCGTATTTTGACAGCAGTTCTTTTAGTGACAGTCCAAAGCATTAAACGTAGGTTCTATAGAAATAACAACTCCAATGTTGTGTTCGTATTTTATTGGTTTGTGTTATATTTAGTTACATAGTTATAATAACAAGTGCAAGTTATCAAAATGTGGTTCATAATAAACCATACTGAATCACTTAAGCACGAATTTAACTAGTAACAAAAGTGAGCAAAGTTTATGAAAAGGCGGCCTGAGTCAGGCATATTCTGCCATGTGGGCATTTGCCAGGATGGTTTACAGAAACAATGGCAAGTAAATACACAGAGTCCATTAAATAGAAGTCAGATAAGGAAGCTCGAAACACAGCAGTAGTTTCCAAACTCTAGTGTGCATCAGAACTATCTAGATGGCTTGGTAAAGCACAGATTGCTGGGCCACAACCTAGAGTTTCTGATGCAGTGGGATTGGGGTGGGGTTGAAGAATTTGCCAGCATTTCTAACAAGCTCCCAGGTGATGCCGTCTGCTTGTCCAAGGAACACATTTTGTGAACCACTGACCCACAGCCAATGTTGATGGTGTGGATGGGGAGAAGTCTTTTCAAACATCATCAGCATGCATAGAGCAGAAAACCAAGTATTTCTTCATCTGTCTCTACCCACCTCATAGTGGATATTCCTCCTGTAATCAAACGTTAGGTTTTCTATTACTCTTCATTCTTGGTATTGCGTCAAAATTTCTAATTTGTGTGTGTGTGTGTGTGTGTGTGTGTGTGTGTATACCTAGGAACCTTATTTGTAGATTGGAGGAGGATACAATGAGGGCTTTTCAAGTCTTCATGTTCCTTCTCTTTGATTTCCTGAAAAAGATAAAACTACTAGTTAGCTTATTCAACGTTACCGAACACATTGTTTTCAAATCACAAGTCTCCAAGTCCCTTCACAGGAAAATAACTTATTTCTGTCTCTCAGAACTTGTGTTTGGCAATAGCTTACCAGCTGCAGGGTAGAACGGCAGCACTGTGGGTGTGTTGTCAGCAAGTTGAAGACTTTGAGAAGGAAACAGAAACACATTATCTGATTGCTCTGTAATCTCCTTTCAGAACTGGCTGACAGAGCTGGAGATCTTTGCTATAATCTTCTCAGCTGCTATCCACGACTACGAGCATACCGGAACCACCAACAATTTCCACATTCAGACTCGGTGAGGGTGTTGAAATGTTTGGAAAAGAGGCAAGAGGGATCAGAGAGACAGTTTTAGAAGTCAAAAAGGTGTTAGTCACCTTTCTTTTGTGTAGTTTTCCTATTGTGAGTTTCTGAAATCGAACCTCTAAACAAAAGATCAGTCTGGTCAGCTTCAATCATGACTTAGAGTTTAAGAAGCCATCTGCTCCTGATTCTCCTATTTTGTTCAGCTCTCATATAGATATCCTTTCTTTCTCTATTATTCTAATGTTTGCTATTTGGTTATGTTCTATGCATGCTCTACCTATTTCTAACAGGAAATGGGGCAGCTTACATAAAGGCCAAGATGACGTAAAGGAAATGAATAAGGACACTGAGGCTTAGAGTGTTTTTGTTGACATTAACAACATTGAGCAATCTTACCCTCTGATCTCTGGGATTCTGATGAGATCTCTTCTCATCCTCTGTAATTTCATCTCTGCTCTGTTTAGTGCTTGCATTACTCCTTGGCATAGGGCCCCAGGAGTAAGATTGTCTCCTGTAGCCCACCTTCACTGTGAGCCACCTGTACATCCTTCCTAATGGACTGCATGGATAAACACAAACCTCCCCATTGGAGACAGTAAATATGGGTCTAAGTGCCCCATTCTGAACCTCCTGACCTGTAACAGACATGTTAATTGATTTTGCTACTTTCTCTTACTAAACTGTGGTGTTATTCTTAATATTCCTCCAGCACAGAATTCCAGGCAATAGCACCAGTCAATCGTCATTTCTACTTAGGATAAAACCTTCTTTGCCCTCTCTTAGCCTAAGAACTTGACCTCTCTTAAGACAGTAATGTGGAACTGGAGAGAAACTAACAGTAGAGTTAGTTAATTATCCTTGATATAGTAATCAAAAGGAACTAGGATACAGGGAAAGGTAGTAAGTCAAAGAGCAGGGAGGGATGAGAGTTAACACCAAATAAATACTTGCTGATTTCTCTTGAAAAAGCAGGTGCACACTCTAGGTAGGTTTGTGTTCATTAAGTGAATCTACATGTATTTTATGAACTCAACACTTAATTATAGCATACACATAGAAGACAATATTGTCTGATCTCTGTTCAGAAGAGAAATTCTAGTTGAATGGAAGCAGACAAAAGAACTTCAGCTACCCGCTTCAGTTCCACCTTCATGCCTCCTCACTTAGTCTAAGCTGCAGAAAAACAGCTTTGTGTGGTTCTGTTCCAAGGTCTTTAATACAGGGAATTCTGTAGAGTAGCTCTGTTTAATATGTGTCTGTGGATGGAACCTTTGCTCTGAGGACAGAGACCGTGGTGAATAGCACCTGTCCATGGAGGAGAGGTGGGTTGAACAACTGTATGTGGGTCTTGCCTGGAGACCAGTATCAAACTCAGAGGAGAATGGCTTAATTACAGGAGTTAGAAAAGAGTGTCATAAAATACACATCAGTTGGTATCTAACTTACTCAACAGATGTAACAGCAAATCTTTCACCTTGGGATTTGCATGTTCTGTGTTATCTCCCTATGGGTGGGAAAATTCCAATGTGTTCAGTTAAGCTTGGTTTGGAATGAAATTTAAACATTGGCCGTGTTCAACAGAATTTTATCCAAAGCACCTCAGCCTGTGTGATCTCTGTTCAGAAAACAAAGTCTGTGAGCAGGCCCTTAATCCTTTGATGAATAAAATGTTAAGCCTAATACTTTCAAGGTATGATAGATACAGCTCAAAGTTTGGCCAACGGCAGGTTGAAATTATCTTGGGGAAGCACTGGCCTAACTGTCAGAAGATCTTGCCTTCATCCTAGCCCTGCCACTTGGCCACCGAAGAGCTCTAACAAGTTCTTTTAAGTCTCTGGAACTTAGCTTCCTTGGTGAGAAACCAGTAATCTAAGCTTTCATTAAATTAAAGATCTTAAAATCATATACAGTCCTATGTTTAGTGACATTCAGCTATAGTATGAGATAGGGACTAAAAGCTGACATTACAATCTTTATATTCTTTATTCTCAATTTTCCACATGTGGCTTTTGCATGGAAAAACTTTAATATCAAGCCACTATCAGAGGCAACTTGCAGATAGTACCCACTAGGTGATATGTGTTCTGAAAATTACAAATAAAATAAGTAAACTAGTGCGTTCGTTGAGTAAAATAAGACATAAGAAAAAGTCATTCCAGAAAATATAAAGAAGTTTGACATGACCCATATTTTTAAAAAACAAACAAACAGAAACCTTTGCCACTAATATATAATTGAGATCTGGTTGTAAAACAGTTTTTAGAGAGTTCTCAGGCTGGATGTCACATACTTCCTGCCCACACATGTACTGAGAGTAAAATACCCTGTATTCATCTACTGATGATTTGTAGTGACTGAGCTTTTGGTTCACATAAATGGCATGGGGACAAAGATAATTTCTAAACATGGGAAAGATGACGGTGCATTCTAACCTAGAGCTACCCAAATAAATCTTAGCTATTTAACATTCTGAATTTTGCTTGGCTTTCTGTTCAGGTCTGATCCAGCTATTCTGTACAATGACAGATCTGTACTGGAGAATCACCATTTAAGTGCAGCCTATCGCCTTCTGCAAGATGATGAGGAAATGAATATTTTGATTAACCTCTCAAAGGATGACTGGAGGTAAGGATGAGACAAGAAAGATTTGGAGGCCAGGGAAGGACTTTGAAGATAGATGAAATATGCTGTTTTTGAGAAAATAACACCTTGCTTAAAATGTTTATTAGTGTTGCTTTCGCTTTCTCTCACTCTCACCCTTTCTTTGTGTATGTGTGTATATCTTATTTCTCTTTTTTCTTTATGCAGATATTCAAATATTTATAAATAAAGACTATGGAATATTAAGATTAGGTTCCAACTACTTTATTTTGCCATCTTTACATTGCTTTTTATTGATGAATTGGAAAGTGGAACCAGTTTGAGTCAAATAATTCAATATTGTCCTAAAAATTCTCAAAGAAGAAAGTTTGAAAAATCACTTCCAGAAGTGTTCAACTGAGGACACTTTGGGTATATTTGCTTTTGTTTAACCTTAGGAAACTTGTGTTACTTTTATCTGAATTCCTTAAATCTCAATTTTATCTTTTATGTAATAGCATGTGTTTTTCACCCTATATTTGATTTGGACTTCTTAACAATCTTTTGACATTTTCTAAGGAAATTATTTGACACTTAAAACAATTATGGACACTTAATTCTGTTGCATGAATGACAGACATTGTATGTCTGGATTTAGGCACATACCTGTGTTTTGAATATGGACTCAGTCACTTACTAGCTGTATAATATTAGGCAAGTGACTCAATGTCTTTACATCTTTAAAATATTTAATTTCTCAAAAATAATATTTATTTTGCAGTGAGAATAGATTATGATAAATGACATAATCATTTTAAAATGCTTAGCACACGTTATGTCATATATAGCTAGCCTATAAATTATCGTAGTTATAAATACAGGTTAAGGTACTTCAAACCCTTCAGGCGGAGATCATCTAAATCCTTACAAAAGTCTGAATCCATTCTGACTCAAATAATTTTTATATTTTAATTGAATAGTCAGCTGTTTATTGAGTATGTGCTCACTGTTTTTCAAGGGTTCAGAGATAAACTATACTGAACAATAAATCTGAGAGGCTGATTTTTGTTAAGAGTGGCTAAGTATTTCCATGTAGCTTTAGCTTATTAAAACATATGGGAATATTTGACTTAAAATTATGCAAATATGCTAGACTCAGCATCTGAAAAAATGCCGACCAATTCGATTAATCATTGTATAACTTCAGGAAAGAAGGAACTCTCTATCCAATTTAACTGTTTGTAAAAGTTATAATAAAATGTTAGATTGCAAAAATTTTCTCCCATTCTGTAAGTTGCTTGTTCATTCTGATGATAGTTTCTTTTGCTGTGCAGAAGCTCTTTAGTTTAATTAGACCCCATTTGTCTATTTTGGCTTTTGTTGCCATTGCTTTTGGTGTTTTAGTCATGTTTTGCCTATGCCTATGTCCTGAATGGTATTGCTTAGGTTTTTTTCTAGAGTTTTTATGGTTTTAGGTCTTAACGTTTAAGTCTTTAATCCGTCTTGAGTTAATTTTTGTATAAGGTGTAAGAAAGGAGTCCAGTTTCAGTTTTCTGCATATAGCTAGCCAGTTTTCCCAACACCATTTATTAAATAAGGAATCCTTTCCCCATTGCTTGTTTTTGTCGGGTTTGTTGAAGATTACATGGTTGTAGATGTGTGGCATTATTTCTGAGGTGTCTGTTCTGTTCTATTGGTCTACATATCTGTTTTGGTACCATTACCATGCTGTTTTGGTTACTGTAGCCTTGTAGTGTAGTTTGAAGTCAGGCAGCGTGATGCCTCCAGCTTTTTTGTTTTGCTTAGGATTGTCTTGGCTATACGAGCTCTTTTTTTGGTTCCATATGAAATTTAAAGTAGTTTTTTCTAATTCTGTGAAGAAAGTCAGTAGTAGCTTGATGGGGATAGCATTGAACATATGAATTACTTTGGGCAGTATGGCCGTTTTCATGATATTGATTATTCCTATCCATGAGCATAAGGGCTAACATCCAAAATCTACAAGGAACTTAAATAAATTTACAAGAAAAAAAACACAAACAAACCCATCAAAAAGTGGGCAAAGGATATGAACAGACACTTCTCAAAAGAAGACATCTATGTGGCCAAGACACATATGAAAAAAAGCTCATCATTACTGGTCATTAGAGAAATGCAAATCAAAACCACATTGAAATACCATCTCATGCTAGTTAGAATGGTGATTATTAAAATGTCAGGAAACAACATACTGGAGAGAATGTGGAGAAATAGGAATGCTTTTACACCGTTGGTGGAAGTGTAAATTAGTTCATCCATTGTGAGGTGAAGACAGTGTGGTGATTCCTCAAGGATCTAGAACCAGAAATATCAATTGACCCAGCAATCCCATTACTGGGTATATACCCAAAGGATTATAAATCATTCTACTATAAAGACACATGCACATACATGTTTATTGCAGCACTATTAACAATAGCAAAGACTTGGAACCAACCCAAATGCCCATCAGTGATAGATCAGATAAAGAAAATGGGGCATATATATACCATGGAATAACTATGCAGCCATAAGAAAGGATGAGTTCATGTCCTTTGCAGGGTCATGAATGAAGCTGGAAACCATCATTCTCAGCAAACTATGACAGGAACAGAAAACCAAACACTGCATGTTCTCACTCATAAGTGAGAGTTGGCCAATGAAAACACATAGACACAGGGAGGGGAAAATCACACACTGGGGCCTGTTAGGGGGTGGAGCCTAGGGGAGGAATAGTATTAAGAGAAATACCTAATGTAGATGATGTGTTGATAAGTGCAGAAAACCACCATGGCACATGTATACCTATGTAACAAAACTGCGTGTTCTGCACCTGTATCCCAAAACTTAAAGTATAATAAAAAAAAATTTTTTTAATAAAAATGATAAAAGGTGGCAGGGTGCAGTGGTTCATGTCTGTAATTCCAGCACTTTGGGAGGCCGAGGTGGGTGGATTATTTGAGTTCAGGAGTTTGAGACCAGCCTGACCAACATGGTGAAACCCCATTTCTACTAAAAGTTAAAAAAAATTAGCCGGGCATGGTAGTGCATGCCTGCAGTCCCATCTACTTGGGAGGCTGAGACAGGAGAATCACTTGAACCTGGGAAGTAAAGGTTGCAGTGAGACGAGATCACGCCACTGCACTCCAGCCTGGCTGACAGAGTGATACTCTGTCAATCTAGCAATGTGCTCCAAAACTTGCATAATTGCCTCTTAACGTATTTTCAAAACATATATGTGCTACTTCTGTTATACATACTTTTCTTACACATGTTCTACTTCTGCTTAGGTACAATTTTGTCAAAAACTTAGCTGTATTATTTGTATTTCCACTCTACTATAATCATAAGTCTCATCCATTCTTTCAATCTACAATTAGGGTGGCAAGGCTGGCATAGGCAGGATCTAAACCCATAATCACCTGGAATAAAACAGAACATATTAATTCACACTGGAATACGTTGCTATATATCAATGCAAACATAGTTCCTGTTCATCCTTAGTGCTTATTCTTATAAGTGTGTATTTGTGAAGTACCAGTTGTGAATAATTTGAATATTGCCTCTGATCACACAAGTTATAAAATTAGTGATTTAGCAAAACACAGGTGAATATAGTATTAAAAATGGCCAAAAATAGTAACTTGAAAATACAAGTTGTTGAAATCTATGTGCTACATTTGTATATTTGTGTTTCAGCATTAGCTTTATTATTTTGAAGATAAAGTAAAACATAAATATTATATGAAAGAGAGAATAAAATCATGGAATAGCTCATGTATTGGAACACGCCGATATGGTGGAAACTTCTTTATATTTATATCCCATAGCGCTGTGTTTTGTTTCTATTCTCTGTTTTGGGGGATTCTATAGGTTAAACAAAGATTGTAATGGATGACTTTTTAAGCTTCAGTTACATAGATTTAGTGTTGTACCATATTTTCATTTAAGGATTGTTTCAAAAATATTGTTTTATTTTGTCATATTCTATTAATTTTTAAATACAGTGCCCCAAGACTTGGTATTGTCTCATAAATAACATATTCTCTCATAAATAACGTATTAATTTATTAGCTAGGGCTCTCAGTTAAGCCCATTAACCCAAATATAGCATATGTATCTTATGTCTTTCTATGAAAGTAATTTTAATAGATGATAGGTTCTTTTTGGATATAAGTACAGTAGACTTGGGAGGACCTTTGTAAATGAATGTGTTATCAGATATTTATTTTATTTTGAAGCGGAATAACATGGAGTTCTACTTTTGGCAAGCCAAATAAACTGTTAATAAATCAATCCACATGTAAATAGCAACTATAAACCATGTATAATTAAAAAAAAAGAAGAATGACTTGAGGGTTCTGGAGGGTGAACAAAGTCAGGTAGGTTTTAAGGCGATGAGAAAATTTAGAGAATGTGACAGGATGAGGTGAGTTTGACTTTTTTTTTTTTTTTTTTTTTGTGAGGCAGCCTGTCTCCCAGGCTGGAGTGCAATGGCTCAATCTCAGCTCACTGCAACCTCCACCTCCTGGGTTCAAGCAATTCTCCTGCCTCAGCCTCCCGAGTAGCTGGGATTACAGGCGCCTGCCGCTGCACCCAGCTAATTTTTGTATTTTTTTTGGTAGAGACAGGGTTTCATCATGTTAGCCAGGCTGATCTCAAACTCCTGACCTCAGGTGATCCACTCGCCTTGGCCTCCCAAAGTGCTGGGATTACAGGCATGAGCCACTATGCCTGGCCGACATTTTTGTCCTGTTGTTATGCAGGATGTCTCAGTCTAGGCAACAACTTGTTGGCTAAAACTATCTATATATGGTTTTATATGTATAAAATTTAATAAATTTTTAATTAGAATTTTTGTCATCTTTCTGATCAGAGAAATCAAAGTTGGAGTCTGGAGGGTGAGACATAACCCCAGAAAAGAGAGTCACAAATAATGAGAAACTAAAATGACGTGTATAACCTCTGTCCAAGTCTCTGGCTGATTCTTAAGCTATACATACATGGAGTACACTGAAAGTAATATGAGCTGATGTGTTGCTTGCTGAACCTGTACAGAGCTTGTATTTTGAGTATAAACAGGTTAATTTCCTGCTAAAATAAAACATCAACAATCTTCAGAGCAATATAACAGAACCCAGATTACCTACAATTTATGTCCATAATGTTCAGTATACAATCTAAGTGACATATAAAAATCAGGAAAATGTGATTTCTTAGCAAGGGAAGAGACAATCAATAGATACATGGGAGGATAAACTATTGTTAGAATTATCAGATGAGGACTTTGGACTTTTAAAGCAATTATTATTTCTATGCTTAGTGAGATAAAGAAAAATGTGCTTGTAATGAATAAAATACAAAATTTACAAATAAAATGAACATATAAATGAAAACCAAATATTAAAACTGAGAAATAAAATATCTAAATTTAAAATTTGCTACATAGGCTTAGTGCAGGATAGAGAAGACAGAAGAAAGAATCAGTGGCTTTTAAAAGTTGATTTTTCAAATTTCAAAGTTGGAAATTATTCAGTTTGAAAAAGTAAGAGGAAAGAGATGTTTTAAAGTGAGTAGAATGTTAGAGACCTGTGGAATAATTTCATATGAGAAAACGTAAGGACAATTTGAGTCTCATAAGTAGAGAAAAGAGAGAGAATGGGGAAGAAAAATAATTTAAAGAAATAATGACTGAACCATCTCCAAATATTGCCAAACATGTAAATATACAGATTCAAGAGACTCAGCAAACGTAAAACAGGATAAATTTGATGAAAAGCATACCTAGGCACATGTTATAGTCAAACTGCTAAGAGGCAAAGATAAAATTAAACAAAAATGGCAAATTACACTTAGAAGAACAATTTGAATTACAGTAGAGTATTCATCCAAAACTAAGGAGGCCTGAAAACAATGGAATAATTTATTTAAAGTACTAAAAGGAAAAAACAATCAACACAGGATGCTGTGTCCTGTGAGCACATACTTCAAGAACGAAGATGAAATAAAAACATTTTCAGATAATATAAAACAACAGGAATATATCACCAACATTATAAGGAATGCTAAAGAAATTTCTTTAAGGCTTTCTTTAAGGTAGTTTCAAATATGGTTTATTAAAATTTTGATTAATAAATCTAAAGATTTATTGGAAGGAACTCGATACAGTGAAATCAGACTTTTAGGAAAGAATAAAATGATAAATATCTTGGGTAAATATGAAAGACTATTTTTCTTCATTTATTTAAATTGTGCATATGTCCATTTAAAATAAAAATTACAACACCGTCTCATGGGGTTTATATGTGAGGTGTAATACATGTGACAATGATAACATAAAGACTAGCTGGTGTTAGTAAATGTACTTATACTGTTGCAGGATTTTTACATGTTACATAAAGTTATACAATAGACAGAAAATTAAAGATGTATGTTATAATCCCCAAGCAACCACTAAAAAAATTAACAATAATAGCTAAAAATTAGTAAACTTTACCTATTTATCAATAGGTAAATTTAAATTGACCATTTAGCAATGGATAAATTAAAATTAATTTTAAAACATAAATAATACAAAAAAATCCCAAGCAGAAAATTTATTACAAAGGGAAAAAACTAAGGTGATAATCAGAAACAATAACATGCTAGACCCAAATGCAACTATATTAACAATTACATTAAATGTTGAAGGACTAAACATTCTACTTAAAAGGAAAAGATTAGTAGAATTGATAAAAAGGCAAACTCCAACTGCAGTTGTACAAAAGATATACTTTAAATATAAATACACAAAACATTCAAAGTAAAAGTATGTAAGATATACCAAACAGTAAGAATAAGTAGAATGCAATGGTGATATTAATATTAGCTAAAATTAACTGCAAAGGAAAGGAGATTGTGAAAGAGAAAGCTTTTTCTGATAATAAGAATGTCATCAAAAAGATACAACAGTCATAAATATTAGGTAACTGTATACCTCCAAAATGTAAAATTTGATAGGAGAAAAAGGAGAAATATGTATTTTCACAATCATAGGAGATTGTAACATTCTTGCCTTAGCAGTTGATAGAAAAAATGGACAAAAATATCAGTAAGGACCTAAGAGGATTTGAACATCAACTACTTTGCCCTAATTAATATTTATAGAACACCACATAACAACTGCAGTATACACATTCTTTTCAATTACACATGTTGGGACATTTTAAAATGTTTTAATAATTTAAAAATATTATAAGCTTGAGGAGTATGTTCTTTAGCCTATTAAGGTTAAAGGACGTAAATCCATTAGGATTTAAATTAGAAATCAATAAGAATAATATACCTAGAAAAACCTTGTATATTTGAAAACCTCATATATTTGAAAATTAACCAACACTCTTCTAAATAATTTGTGATCAAAAAGTAATCAAAGGAAACCAGGAAACATTTCAAATTTATCAAGAGTGAAAATACAATATGTTAAATGTGTGCAATACTGTTAAAACAGTGCCTAGAGGAAATTTACAGCTATAAATGTTCATAGTAGGAAAGAAGAAAGTTCCAAACACAATGACTTCAGGAAGTTGGAAAAAAAGAGCAATGTAAATTCAGAGTAGATAGAAAGAAGAGATTAATAATGATAAGAGGAAAATCAATAAAATAGGGACTAAAAAAAAGAAAAAATTAAGAAAGCTAAAGCTGGTTCTTTGAAACAACCTTCTACCTAGACTGGTGAATAAAAAAGAGAGAGACCACAAGTACCAATAAAAAATAAAAAAGAGAGAGACCACAAGTACCAATATTAGATTCTATTTATATGAAATACATAAGAAAATCTTACAAACAACTTTATCTCAACAAATTTGACAACTTTGACAAAGTGAATAAATTCCTTGCAAAATACAACTTAAAATTCACATAAGATGAAATAGAAAGTCTGAACAATCCTATGTCTGTTAAAAAATTGACTTTGTCATCAAAAACATTCCCACAAAGAAATATTCAGCCTTGGATAATTTAACTGGTGAACTCTATCAAATATGCAAAGAAGAGATAATACTAATCTTATGCAAATTTATTTAGAGAAGGCAGAAATACTATTTAATTTATTTTATAAAACATAATTTTGATACCATATTCTGGCAAAAAAAATTCATAAAAAGGAATATTAAAGACTAATATATTTTATGAACATAGTTATAACAATTCTCAGTAAAATATTAACTGAATATAACAATATACTAAAAAGATTATATATCATTTGTGATAGCTGATTTTATGTGTCAACTCACCTGGGCCTCAGTGTGCCCAGATATTTAGTGAAACATTATTCTGTTGTTTCTGTGAGGGCATTTTTGGATAAGATTAACATATAAGAGGGTAGACTCAGTAAAGCAGATTGCCCTTCCTAACATAAGCGGACCTCATTCAACCAGTTGAAGGCCTAACTAGAACAAAAAGGCTGACCCCCTCCCAAGTAAGAGAGAATTATTTCTGCCTATTAGCTGTCAGCCTTCAAGTTGGAAGTACAACTTTGAATGTCCTAGATCACCAGCTTGCTGATTTACCCTGCAGATCTTGGGACTTGTCAACCTTCGTAACAAGGTTGTGAGCCACTTCCTTACAATAAATCTCTTTCTGTATATGTATATATCCTGTTGGTTTCTCTTGATAATCCGGACTCATACATTGGGCTTATCACAAGAATGCAAGATTAATTTAGCATTCAAAATTAATTAAAAGAATTCACCATATTTAAAAACAAACAGAAAATCATACGTCCTTTTAATAGATGTATAACAAGTATTTGACAAAATTCAACACTCATGCATGATAAAAATTCTAGGCAAGCCAGAAACAGAAGGGATTGTCCTCAACTAGATAAAGCGCATGTGTGAAAAATCTATAACTAACATCGAGCTTAATGATGAAATATTGAATGCTTTTTTCCTGAGACTGGGAGCAAGACAAGGATGCTTGATTTTACTTTCATCAACATTGTTAAGATGTTAATACCAAATGACATGATTGTCTAAGTAGAAAATCCTAAGGATCTGTAAAGGAGCTATTAGAAATGATAATGAATTTTACAAGGTCACAAAATACAAGGTTAATGTAAAAAACATTATATATATGCATATACTTATGTGCACATATACATATATATATGGGAGGGGCAGAAGAGGAGAGAGAGATTACCAACAAACCATTGGAAAATGAAATAATTTTTTAGAATAGCATAAAACATATAAAATAGTAGTAGCTTTCAAAAACAAATGCAACTCATGTTCACTGCAGATAACATAATATTGCTGATTATAGAGGACCTAAATACATTGAGAGATATACTGTCATCATGTAGTGGAACACTTGATATTGTAAAGATGTCAAATCTTCCAAACTTTATTTATTGTGTTAATACAATTTCGATCAAAATTCTAGCAGAATTATGTTGGAAATTGCCACGAGTGTTATAGACTTTATATAGAAATGCAAATAAAATACTTTCTAAATGAAGGACAAGGTTAGAGGACTCGTATGTCTTGATTTCAAAGCATGCTTAAGTTACAGTATTCAAGGCATTTCATTGGTATAAGGACATACATATCTATGGGACCGAATTGAGAGTTTTGAAATTGACTCATCAATTGATTTGTGACAAAGGTGCCAAATTAATTCAATGGGGAAAAGAAAATATTTTCAATAAATGGTTTTGAAACAATGGGAAAAAATAACTTTGACCCTTACTGTATACCATCCTCAAAAAATAACTCAAAATTGGTTATAGACCTAAATGTAAAAGCTAAAATGGCAAGACTTGTAGAGAAAAACAGCAAAATCCTTGGAAGTAGGTGGAGGTTTCTCAGACAAGACAGAAAAAGCTTGAAGCAGTTTTTAAAGTGATAAATTGAACTTCATAAAAATTAAAACCTTTTGCTCTTTGGAAGACACTGTTAAAAAAAAAAAAAGCAAGACAAGAAATTGGAGAAATTATTCACAACACATATATTTTACATAGGTTTGAATCCAAAATGTGTAAGGTACTTTTATAACAATAATAAGAAAATAATTCAATTTTAAAATGAGCAAGGTTTGAAACACATTTCCCTGAAAAATAAATACAAATGGAATATAAGTACATGAAAATGTGCCTGACATAATTGGTCATCAAAGAAATGTAAATTAAAACCACAAGAGATACCACTACATATCCGTAAGAAGAATGGCTGAAATTGAAGACTGATTAGAATAGGCAAAGAAAAACTGAAAATATTATACACTAGTGATCAAATGTAAAGTGAAACAACCACTTTGAAAAATATTTGACAATTTCTGTCTCTCTCTCTCTCCCTCTCTCCCCCTTCCTTCCTTCCCTCCCTCCCTCCCTCTCTCTCTGTCTCTCTCTCTTTCTCTCTTCCTTCTTTCGATGGAGTCTCACTATGTCACCCAGGCTGGAATGCAGTGACACAATCTCACTTCATTGCCACCTCTGCCTCTAGGGTTCAAGCAATTATCCTGTCTCAGCCTCTAGAGTAGCTGAGACTACACGTGTACACCACGACAACTGGATTTTTTTTGTATTTTTAGTAGAGATGGAGTTTCACCATATTGGTCAGGCTGATCTCGTACTCCTGACCTCAGGTGATCCACCCGCCTCAGCCTCCCAAAGTGTTGAGATTACAAGTGTGAGCCACCACGCCCAGCTGGCAGTTTTTTATAAAGATAAACATTCAGCTATCTTATAAACCAGCCATTCTACTTCTAGGTTTTTGCCCCAGAGAAATAAAAGCATATGTGTCTACACAAAGATTTATGTATGAATACCCATAGTAGCTTTATTCACAATAGCACAATAGCCCCAAACTAGAATCTAATAACTCCAATGTCCCTTAGCTGGTAAATGGATAACAAATTGTGGTATGCTGATATGATAGCATACCACTCAGTAATAAGAAAAAATGAACTATTGATAAACTACTATATAGGTGAATTGTAAATCATTATGCTGAGTAAAGGAAGTGTACATTTTGTACTATATGTATATATGTGTGTGTCTATATATATACATAGAAATACATGTATATATATCTAGTATCTATGTTACTGTATAATATGTATATATGTGTATATGTATTATCATATTTTAAAATATGTGTATATATCATATACACACATTTATCATGTACATACATGTTGACATATGTAAATACACATTTTAAATATATAATACATACATATGTATATATGTATGTCTACATGTGTATATATGATAAATGTGTATATATGTATGAAGTGTGTATATAAATATGTGTATTATATATAAAGATATTGAAATATATATCAAATATTTGAAATATATATTAAATATATATGTATATGCTTTATACACATATATATAAAGCTAGAAAGTTCAAACTATTCTAGATAGACATAAGCCAGATCAAACTTTGCCTGGGGCTAAGTTGAGGGTGATGGAAATATTTGGTATCATGATTACAGTGGTATATTCAAAAACTTATTCAACTGTTAAATTCATTAAATTCTGCAATTTATACAAATTGTAAGCAATTTATTGTATGTAAATTATACCTCAAAAAAGTTGTTAGAGACAGTAAAAATAGCAGTGATTGGCAGTGGTCGAGTGAAAAGAGAGAGGGGTGAATGAAAGGAGCACAGGGATTTTAGGGTGCTGAATCTATTCTGTGTGGATACTGTAATGGTGGATACATGGTACTATGCATTTGTCAAAACTGGTAGAACTGTGCAACATGCCCAATGAACCTTAATGTAAACTATGGACTATAGTTAACATAATGTATCAATATGGGTTCACTAATTGTAACAAATGTACCACATTAACACAAGACTTTAAGAAAACTGTGCAGGAAGAGAGGTTATATGGGAACTCAATTTTTCTGTCTACCTAAAACTCTACTAAAAAATCAAGGTATTTGGGGTTTGAAAAAATGGAATACCTATATCCAATGTGATATAGATGATCAATCTATCTCCTAGGATTATTTTCAAGTTAATTCTTTCTAAAACCTCTGAATTCATTTGGAGAAAATAGCATATGAATATACTTTTCAGTTTCATTGAATTTTTTCCTGTGAGTTACTTTTCCAAACAATGTGTATATTCCATGTATCATATTCCTAATTATTTCCTTAATCCTTAACTTTTATTTATTCCTTATTTTAAAAGCCCACCTTAAAGACCTAAATTAGATTAGAAATGTCAAAAATAGTTAACTGATTTTAATTAGCAGTGGCCAAAACATTAACGGATTTTTACTTTCCATTTTGACTTCCATCCTTTTTTCTCCATGGTTGTCTCCAATAGGGAGTTTCGAACCTTGGTAATTGAGATGGTGATGGCCACGGATATGTCTTGTCACTTCCAACAAATCAAAGCAATGAAGACTGCTCTGCAGCAGCCAGAAGCGTAAGTGTGCTTGTGGCTTGTGCTTGTGTTTGTATAGGTGTTTGAATGGGTCCTTGTCCATGCGGTAATCCCTTTAAAGAGCATCTCCTTTAACACAACTTTATTGAGTGTTCTCATACGATGGTGATGTTTGAAGGAGAAAGCAAAAAAGTTTTACCTACCCTAATGAGGTATGTTCTCATCAGAATTGAAAGAAATAATAGAGGCAGTATCAGTTGTCCCCACAGAGATCCCCAAAGCAGAAGCAACAAATAAAAGTCAGTGACTCTTGGATTCTTGTTGTCCTTTTGAAGGATGCAGTCATTCTAGAAATGGATTGGAGTTCACAGAGTCCAATTCAGTAAATATAGATACCAAGTTAATGAGTATCCCAATTGTAGGAGGAAGTGATGCCTTTTCCTCACTTTAGCTGAAGTGGGGTTTGAGATGGAAGAATGAAATACATTTAAAAACTAATAACTAAAAAAAAAAACTCTTATTGAGGTTTTGAAGAGTGTCGTCATCATGTGTTTGGGTGCTTTTGGTTTACAGCATTGAAAAGCCGAAAGCCTTATCCCTCATGCTGCATACAGCAGATATTAGCCATCCAGCAAAAGCGTGGGACCTCCATCATCGCTGGACAATGTCACTTCTGGAGGAGTTCTTCAGACAGGTACTTTGTTGCTGTCTGTCCATCAGGGCTGTCATCACTGGATATTTTATGAATTTTATATCTTAGCAATGCTAGGATAAGGACTATTGAGATTACAGTAATTTTGGGGGTGGGGTGGCTCCACAGATTGTTTTGCTTCTTGGTTATGTGATGTGTCAATCTTGCCTAAATACTGATTTTCAGGATATTATGGTATTTCTATCCTATGCTTTTCTGTTTGGGAAAAAAAAATGTTTCCTTGTGGCAGTCTTTTGTCAAAATGTCATTAGAGGGGTTCTTTTACTTTTTTTTTTTTCTAGTGACTTGATAAAATGGCAGTTACTTTGGCATCACCCTGTAGGATTAAGATTTTTTTTTTTTTTTTGAGTTAGAGTTTCGCTCTTTGTTGCTCAGGCTGGAGTGCAGTGGTGTGATCTTGGCTCACTGCAACGCCTGCCTCCTGGGTTCAAGTGATTCTCCTGTCTCAGCCTCCCAAGTAGCTGGGATTACAGGTGCCTACCACCACGCCTGGCTAATTTTTGTATTTTTAGTAGAGATGGGGTTTCAGCATGTTGGCCAGGCTGCTCTCAAACTCCTGACCTCAAGTTATCCACCTGCCTCGGCCTCCCAAAATGCTGGGATTATAGGCATGAGACACTGTGCCCCGCCAGGATTAAGATGTTAACTTGAACTCATGTCTCTATTATAATTGGTTGGGTTGTTTCTTTCTAGTGGACAAGTCCATGATGCAAAATTCAAAATCAGATATGGCAATTTGGGGTCAGGAAATCACTAGAAACTACTATACCAATTATATTTAAACTTCGCTGCATCCTAAGTTCCAGAGTTGTGTTGTCTATAAGAATCGGCAGGTTCTTCAATTATTATAAATTCTTTAAAAGCAAATTTTAAAAATGCATAGAACTAGAGAAATAGAAAGGAAATAAATGCATAGCACCAAGACCAAAGTCTTCTCAAATTCAGGCATGCACGCTAACCTTATCTCTAGAAGTGCTGCCATTCAAACATCTGCCTCCAGACATTTGGGCCTGAGATTGAAGGCATGATACATAGATTTGGGGACCTAAATTATAATTAATTCAAGTTAATACAGCTAGTTCAGTTAATTCTTGCTAATTCAAGAAAAGAGGTCAACAGCATGGATTCAGAGACCTCTGATTCCATGAAATACCACTTAATGACACGAGTCACAACTTCATGCCGCAAACTAACAAGAGATGGGCTCGTTTGCTATTTATTTAGATTTCTAAAGGAGAATTACTCTTGTGGTTATTCTTACTCTTATATTTTGAGTTTGAATGGAGAAACTGTAGAAGGCACCTGTGTGTGTACATATGTATATGTGTTTTCCTTCTGAAGCTGTGCATACTCTCCAGTAATAAAGTAGGGCTAGAGTTAATAGCATGTTAAACAAATGTGAGAAGATCCTTTATTGGAGTTTTTTATTTCAACTGATTTATGGCCTGAGTCTAATCAAATTGCTTTTCTAATTCCCTACAGTCTTATCTATGATTGGGGGCAGGGGTCAGGGGAACGGAGGGATTTAGGATAAGGTTGGGCCAGATGTTTTCTTAAAACCCTTTGTTATGAAACAGAAGGCATTTCCTTCACTCTGTCTAAGGTGCACATGCACACATGCACACACACACACGCCGCCATACCTGCTCCCCCCACGGCTTTTATATGTGTATGTCAGCAGGTACTCTATTTAGTGTATGGTTATTTCTCTTTGCCAAGTCATTGCTCAGCCTCCCAGAGTAGTTCTCAAAGGGAACTCCATGGTGTGGGGGGAACTAGAACTCCACAGATGACTCTGCAGCTTCATCCGTCATCAAGGGTTTCTTTTGAACTATTTTTCCAAATGCTGTTTTTCTAATAGTAGTAAGAGGATGTTCTCCAAATCTCCACTCTGCTTATCATGTGCTTTATTTAATAATACTTTTGTAATATCACTGTATTAGTCTGTTCTCATGATGTTAATAAAGACATACCCAACACTGGGTAATTTGTAAAGGAAAGAGGTTTAATTGACTCACAGTTCCACACGACTGGGGAGGCCTCACAATCATGGCAGAGGAATAAAGGGACATCTTACATGGCAGCCAGCAAAGAGAGAGTATGAGAACCAAGTAAAAGGGGTTTTCCCATTATAAAACCATCAAATCTCATGAGACTTATTCACTACCACGAGAACAGTATGGGGGAAATGTCCCCCAGGATTCAGTCATCTCTCATTGGGTTCCTCCCACAACATATGGGAATTATGAGAGCTGTAATTTAAGATGAGATTTGGGTATAGACACAGCCAAACCATATTATTCCACCCTGCCCCCTCCCAAATATCATGTTCTCACATTTCAAAACCAATCATGCCTTCCCAACAGTCCCCCAAAGCCTTAACTCATTTTTACATTAACTCAAAACTCCACAGTCCAAAGTCTCATCTAAGAAAAGGCAAGTCCCTTCTGCCTATGAGTCTGTAAAATCAAAAACAAGTTAGTATCTTCCTAGATACAATGGGGATACAAGTATTGAGTAAATACAGCCATTTCAAATGGAAGAAATTGGCCAAAACAAAGGGGTTACAGGGCCCATGCAAGTTCCAAATCCAGCAGGACAGTCAAATCTTAAAGCTCCAAAATGATCTACTTTGTCTCCAGGTCTCACATCCAGGTCACACTGATGCAAGAGGTGGGTTCCCATGGTCTTGGGCAGTTCTGCCTCTGTCGCTTTGCAGGGTACAGCCTCCCTCCTGACTGCTTTCATGGGCTGGCAATGAGTTTCTGCTGTTTTTCCAGGCACAAGGTGCAAGCTATTAGTGGATCTACTATTCAGGGGTCTGGAGAATCGTGGCCCTCTTCTCACAACTCCACTAGGCAGTGCCCCAGTAAGGACTTTGTGTGGGAGCTTTAACCCCACATATCCTTTCTGCACTACCCTAGTGGAGGCTCTGCATGAGGGTCCTGTCCCTACAGCAAATTTCTGCCTAGGCATCCAGGTGGTTTCATACATCCTCTGAAATATAGGCTGAGATTACCAAACCTTAATTCTTGACTTCTGTGTACCTGCAGGCTCAAAAACACATGGAATCTGTCAAGGCTTGGGGCTTGCACTTTCTGAAGCCATGGCCTGAGCGGTACCTAGGTCCTTTTAGCCATAACCAGGGCATCTGAGAGGCAGGGTACAAAATCCCTAGGCTGCACACAGCAGGGAGGCCCTGGACTGGGCCCACAGAACCATTTTTTCCTCCTAGGCCTCTGGGCCTGTGATGTGAGGGGCTGCTGGAAAGGTCTCTGACATGCTCTGGAGACATGTTCCCCATTGTCTTGGCTCCTTGTTAATTCTGCAAATTTGTGCATCAGGCTTGAATTTCTCCCCAGAAAATGGGTTTTTCTTTTCTGTTGCATTACCAGGCTGCAAATTTCCTGAACTTTTATGCACTGTTTCCCTTTTAAAACTGAATGTTTTCAATGGCACCCAAGTCACCTCTTGAATGTTTTGCTGCTTAGAAATTATTTCTGACAGATACCCTAAGTCATTTCCCTCAAGTTCAAAGTTCCACAAATCTCTAGGGCAGGGGCAAAATGCTGCCAGTCTCTTTGCTAAAATGCAGCAAGAATCATCTTTATTCCAGTTCCCAATGAGTTCCTCATCTCCATCTGAGACCACCTCAGCCTGGATTCCATTATCTATATTATCAGCATTTTGTTCAAAGCCATTCAATAAGTCTCTAGGAAGTTCTAAACTTTCCCACATTTTCTTATCTTCTTCTGACCTCTCCAAACTGTTCCAATCTCTTCCTCTTACCTAGTTCCAAGGTCGCTTCCACATTTTCAGGTATCTTTACAGCAGCACCCCACTCTACCAATACCAATTTATTTTATTAATCCATTTTCAAACTGGTGATAAAGAATACCCAAGACTGGGTAATTTATAAAGGAAAGAGATTTAATTGACTCATAGTTCCAAATGGGGAGGCCTCACACTGTGGTGGAAGTTGAAAGAATGAAGGGATGTCTTACATGGGGGCCAGGAAACAGAGAGAGTGAGAACCAAGTTAAAGGGGTTTCCCCTTGTAAAACCATCAAGTCTCATGAGACTTATTCACTATCAAGAAAACAGAATGTGGGAAACTGCCCCCATTATTCAAGTATCTCCCACCTGGTTCCTCCCACAACACATGGGAATTATGGGAGCTACAATTTAAGTTAAAATTTGGGTGGGAACACAGCCAAACCATATCACATCCCCTATGGCTACGAGTAATTGGTCCATGGCTGAAGGGTAGATAATAGATAACTCATATAAGTTTGCAGTATTAAAGTGATTCTTTTTCTAATTATAAGAAAGTAAAAATGAATTACTTAAACATATGAACATTTTTTTTTCCTCATAAAGAAAAACTTGTTTGCACATACATATACTTGAATAAAAACATGCTGGAGGCAATATGAAAATAACAATATTGAATTTTCTGCCTGTTAGGAAGGGACTGTTACCTCATTGGTCTGGAAGTATTTTTTGGTAATTACTATTTTTTAGTAATTACAATTCAGTAAATTATTTTTATTGACTCAATATTTTAATCTAGATGCCATAAGCTATAGTAACGCATGTAGGAGAAATGTTGCCTCAGCTCTTAACTATAGACTTTAAATTGGACAGTTCTTTTTAAAAATTACATTTGAAAGTTGGGTTGTATTTTAAAATAAAGGGATAGTCTCAATGCTGATGGTTCCATGGTTTACTAAGAGAGTAAGTTACATCTTCAGTTTTATAACCATAATTTACAAAATCCAATCCGCTGCATCAGGGTATTTTTTGATGAAATATTGACTTCAAAGAAGTATAAGGTCACCTCATTGGTAAATCCATCATGTCGTAAAAACTGTGATGCTCATTTTGGTTCTATTGCTATATAATTTTATATTTTGCAAACATCTCTTACAATTCTTTTAATTTAATCTGTGTCTATGGTAGTTTTCCCATTTTTATTTATTACCCGTGTTGGTGAGTTTTTTCCTTTTTTCTCTGTGAAATTATCTGATTGTTTTATTGTTTCTCTTTTTGTTTATAGTGCCTTCATTGGTATTTTTATTTTTATTGATTCAGTTCTCTGAGATGCTTCCAGCACAATCTGCTTTAATGTGATGGTTCTGGTTTTCTTTTCAGTGTCTTCCCTGTGCTCTGCTAGGTCCCATTCCCCTGAGCTCTTGTTCTTGATAATTTCAGGAGCTTCCTTCTGTTAATAGTAGCACTATTTTTCTGACAAGTGTACCCCATCTATTGTTTTTCTGAAGTTCTTTATTCCTGCATCTGCTGGTGATGGTATAATACTTCCTTCCCCTCTCTTTGCTCTTTTTTTTTTCTCTTTTCCTTCCTCCTCTTCTCCACCTTTTTCTTCTTCTCCATCATCTTTGTCCTCTTCCTCCTTCTACTCTTCCTTTTGCCCCTTTCTTCCTCCCTTATTTTCTTCTTCACTTTATTATTATTATTTATCATCTGTGAGTGAAATGTATTTATTTCAGACCAACTATATTTGCAGATTTGTACCACAGGGCAATCAGAACAATAGTATTCTAAGCTATCTAGAATTGTCCTTGGATTATTATGAGGGTCCTATGAAGTGATGTGTGCATGGTGTGTGTGTGTGTGTGTGTGTGTGTGTGTGTGGTGTGTGTCCCTTTACTTTTTCCAAGACTATAGTGAACAGCAGTTGTAGGGCCTCTTGCAATTCAATGTCTATTCTCTACCTACCCTCTTGGCATCTTCCTCATTCCTCTCTGATATTTACAGCATTTGGAAGTCCTTTATCATATAGTTTTGATTTGAAATTACAGATTTTCCCTAGGATGTGCAATTGCATTTCTGTTTCTTACCCTCCTTATTTTTGAGCTGATAATTTCTGAAAAAGCTAAAACTTTACTATGCTATCTTAAATCCAACATTACAATGCCTTTCTTTTATGTTGTATTTGTGCCTGCTTCCCCTGGGAAAGAAGAATATACATTACTGTGTTTTGTTCCATCTGATTTTTCTGTTGCTTTCTCAAACATTTCCCTTTTCTTCATTTCACCGGAAAAGACTCACTTGAGATATTACCTAAATGTCTTTGGAACCTCTCACATTGATAGATGCCGTCTTCTCTGTGAACTTCCAATACAGATGGAATCCTTGTTTCTTTTGACTGGTCTGCTGCCTACATATAGCTACCATAACAAACAAACCCCTAAATGTATAATAGCACACGTAAATGGAAGTTTTGCACTCACTCATATAAGGAATAGGATGCATGTTTCTTGATTGGCAGGTGGTTCTATAATAATCAGTGATTTTAGACCATACTCTACCATCCACCTTGTATTTCTGCTTGTCTACATCAAGCCAGCAAACCGAGGAAAGCATGGAGAAGTAGGAATAAGACATGTCAGCCTGAACTGTGGTAGAAATGCATCCCTTCTCTTATTCTGTTATTGAACACTAACTGGCAGTGATTCTGGGCAATGGAGTCTAGCTGTGTAGACAGGAAATGGAGGAGGAGAAGAATGGGGGTTTAGTGAACAGCTACCTGCCTAATTGCTCTCTTTAGTCTGCCTGTCATAAATGTCTGAGTGGCCAAAGGAACTGGAGTGTTTCTAACCAAATTGGTCTTTTCATTTATTCAACAAATATTCATTATCTTCCTTCTGCATACCAACCACATGACTTTATTAGGTGGAGTTATCTTAACCCATATCACAAGAATGATATTTATTTTTCTCGGCTTTCCTGGAAGAAAAAAAATGAGTGAATTTTAAAAAATCCTTTGTAAATAGAGACTTTTGCCCTTTTTTGAAAATGTTGACCTTTTTAATAAAGAGGAAAGTGTATGAATAATTTTAGGCTATAGCTATAGAGTCATACAGTGTTGTGTTATCACTCAAGTAGGACTCATCAGTAGAAGCTTGTTTCTCTACATTGTTATCAGCGTTGTTTGTTTTCAATTCATATCTGTTTTACGAAGGGAATTCAATTACCTCTGTTTAAAAGTAGGCTTTTAATAGTTGAGTGTACACAGCTTAATTAAATACAAAACATATAAATTATGTGTATATTTGAGTATGGACAAGTTCACGGAATTAGGAGTTTTTAAATATCAGGTTATTGTTCAGTAATGAAATCCAAATTAGTGTTTATCTTTTAATAGTCAAATGGAGAGTGTTCACACCCTCCCCATTAAAATGTACTGACAGAACAATCTGTATCCCTGCTACATGGGAATATAAAGGGTTTTATTTGTTTTAGCTAAACTATCCCACCAAATCTATAATACTAGAATTTATGTTATAAATATGCTTCCTTTTCTACGTACCACCTAGGTAGAAATCACTCAGGAAGAAATCATTTTTATCATGCCACTTGAGAGACAGAGCAGTTTTCAGCAGAGCATACTTGAAATAAAGAAGCCATTGTATCCCCTGGGGTATCTATACAGGAAGAGGGTACAGAAGGAACTGAGCCACTTAAGGACTATTCCAGAGACACTTGGATATCCCCAGCTTCCACTGTGACCCCGCTGTTCAGCTTCCTCAGACACACGCTCCTTTTCCGTCTTTTCAGTTGATGCTACATGTGAGCTAGCATCCGTTCTCTTCAGTAGCATGCCTTAGAAGGAAGAATCATTCAGTTTTGAACCAGGCCTGCTTGAAGGTTGTTACTACCCTTTATTTGCTATTATATTAATTTATTGACAGTACTTATTACAATCAGAGGGTATTAGGTGAACAAATTCACTTAACATTTCTCAAATCTTGACCTAAAATATTAGAACCACCTATTGGGAAACAACAGTAGTTCTTTATACTCATTTACATACATTTTTCTCTTTCATCCTTATAACCCTATAAGGTAGAGATTACTATCCCACATTTAACAAGCGATAAAAACTGAAATGTATGGAAGGAAAATAACCCACCTACGATCTGTCAGACATCTAGTAGGAGAAAGACAGGATTCAAGCACAAGTCAGTAGCTATTATCCGGAGCCAGTAAAATGAATTAGCACAGCTTCACTAGTATAAGAAGGGTGACATATTTTTCCCTTTCCTCTGGGTGTATGACAAGTATTAAGCCTCTGGTCCAAGTTTTTAAAAAACATCTCTATCATTATTTAGCCTTTCCATAGCACTTGCTTATTATGGTGATACCTTTTGGTGAGATTGATAATATATTGGTCAGACAATTGTGTTTTATTGTTGTCTAACTTTATAGACACAAGCAATCATTTATTCTGGCTCTTTTTGTTCCACTTTTCATTATGGACTGACCTCTGAGGCTTAGAAGCCAGAGGCACTTGCTCCAAATGTGTGGCTTTAGGCGACACTAGGAGAATCCATCTGAATCAGTCCAGTTTGAATTTTAGTTTCAGACACTGCCCACAGCTAAGAGGAGTTCACTAGCTAAACAAAGGCCACAAGTTGACCCAGGATGACTTGAAAAAACACAGAAATTCTGCCTGCAGGGCTGGCTCCAGGCCACATGACATATTGCCTGTTGCCTTATTTTCCATGGAGGTCCTAGTACTGCCCAATGAGGCTTTCTTTACAAGAGCATGAGCTTTGCAGTTGGGTAGAACTATTGAATCCCAGAGGGCTTCAACCTTTTGTTGTCTTTTATGTAGAGAGGCAGTCTCCATAAAGACTTATTATATTGTAATACTATAATGCATATATTTTAATTTAATAATTAAATATTTTATTAATAAGGTAATATAATGTAATTGTAATAATTAAAATAAAGACCAGTGGCCTCCGTGACAGTGGAAGTTGCTAAAGGAAATCTGGGTGACTCAGCCTACTGTTTCTTAATTTACTATGACCTTTTATTTTTCTAGGGAGACAGAGAAGCAGAGCTGGGGCTGCCTTTTTCTCCTCTGTGTGACCGAAAGTCCACTATGGTTGCCCAGTCACAAGTAGGTACGTGTTTGCAAGCTCTTTGGATAGAAGGAAGCACCAAAGCAGGAAGCCTGTAGAACTAAGCACAGATGTTCCTAGTGGTTCTTTGGCTGGGGAACTGGCTCCATTCTGCCATGTTGTGCTCATGGCTCTGCTTGATTGGGTTGATGGATCCACTTTCTCCATTCTTCTCCCTGGAATGTGGCTTGTTCATGGAGAATTGGACAGTGAAACACTTGGTCTCTTCAGAAGAGAGGTGGTACATAAAGTGTCAAAGATTTGGCTGAACGCAAAGCTAAGATAAAGGTAGAACTCTAGATTAAGTGGTTGGACCATTGTCCCATTTACAAAGGTTGTGGGGAAGCTGATGAAGTTCAGGTTTGACCATGTTGAGCTTAATTTGTCAGGAAAAAAAAGGCAAAAGTGGTGTCATCAAACACTTCAGTTTCAGCTTAAAATTACACTGTAATTAACCGTAATACACATTTGATTATCACTGCTTCCTTATTAGTAAGCATACTATTGGTATTTGGTTGGGATAGTTCTTGTTTTATCAATTACATTGTAGGACTTTTAACATCCTTTATTGCTGAGCATTAATGCCAGCATCACCCTTACTTGGGCCATTGTAAAAACTAAATATGCATTCATACATTTCCAAACACACCCTTCAAAAGGAAATGGGCAACATTTCCTCTGGTTGGTAATTAGTTTGCTTTCAATTTTCATGTGGCTGTGTAATGAATTACCACCATCCCCACTAGCTTCAGCTCCTATTTTTTCTCCTGATTGTTACAGACATTTGAGTGTCTGAGCTGTTGGGACAATCGCTATAGCCCAACTTCAGCCATCTCTCTATCATGGTGATCTCACAAAGGTATAGTTGTAGGTCTGAGCCCTCTTCTAGTTTCCAATCCTGTTTCTTCCAACTCTGTTTGCCCTCTCCCATACAGATATGCCCCCTGTACCTCAAAATCAGCAAATCTGAAACTGAGCCCACCGTATTTCCCGGGTCACATTCTTGAGGTGTCTTTGGCAGATCACATACAGAGGCAGTACCACCTCCTGCTGTGCAGGTATCTGTGCCTGCTTTGCATTTCCACCTTAGAGTGGCCTTCTTTATCTTTTGTTTGAGCAATTGCAATAGCTTCTAAATGATTTTCTCATCCTTCTCCCTTCCTGCTCTCTTCCTTCTTATCTATCTTGCCAGATTAACTTTCTAAAGAACATTTAAAAACTCTTATGGCAATGCTGCCCAAACATCTCCAGGAGCCTCCAATGTCTGCCTAGGTCCTAACCCTTTATCTGAACACTTAGGACGATTTCTTCCTAGAGCTGTCGATAACCTGCCTTCTCAAGCTTTCCTTCCCTAAGTCCAAAAGATTCCTACTCCCGAGTCAGTCCTCAGATACATCTTACATCCTCTCATCTCTCTCACTTGGGTTTTTCCACTCCCACTGCCCAGAGCGAATAGCCACATCTTCCTCTCTACCCATTCTGTTTTTTTTTTCTTTCATTGCACTTTTATTTGAATGCAATATTTGAGACAATTTTCCATAAAGGCCAATATTTCTCAAATTAATATTAGGTCATAATAAAACAAGCCACAAAACAGTATTTGGGATTTCAGTTTCTCAGCCTTATCATCAAGACTCAGTGCTTCCCATCATCAGTATTTATTGAGCATTTACAGTGTACTAGACACAATAGAACATACAGAAAACATTGTCCCTGCTCTTGAAGAGATTACATTCTAAAAGAAAAAAATACACCTCTTTTAAAATGGCATTTTTGTTTGGTATTTTCTCCAAAGTACTGAGGAAATATTTTTTAAAGTGAGCATAACTCACTTTTGGGTGTAACTTAGCCCCATCATTACTTACAGAATAGAGGAAGAAAAAGAGGAAGGATTTTAAAGGCAGACAATGACAGACCATTCAGGATAGGTAGAGTTTTAAAGGGAGATAAACACAGTCCCATCAACTAAGGAGATATTTGCTGTAGTAAATAGGATGAGGGAAATAGTTTGTGGGATGCAAGCGAAGGAAACAGGCTATCTTAGACATTGAGTCCTCTCCACCCATTCTTAAGGGCTCAGCTCAAATGTCTTAACTTCAGGCAGATTGTATTATTCGTTCTTAGTCTTCTCCACAGCTACTATCACCGTGCTTGTTCTGTAGTGGGTGTTGAGTATGTATTTCTTAGGCACTTTATGGAACTATCCTGAAGAGTCATAGGAAGCTATGTAGGAGAAATGAAACTGACATGTAATATTCAAATCAAGAAATATATAAAGCGATTAAGATCAACCCATTCTCTTATAAGCTGATCTGGAGCTTCCAGATCAGTTTCTTCTGGAAAGTATGGAAAGGCCCAGGGTAATATGTGGTTCCTCTGAAGCATTGCTGTTTATCTTTAGGTTTCATTGATTTCATCGTGGAACCCACCTTCACTGTGCTTACGGACATGACCGAGAAGATTGTGAGTCCACTAATCGATGAAACTTCTCAAACTGGCGGGACAGGACAGAGGCGTTCGAGGTCAGCGGGGAAGCTTGAGGGCTTGGGGGTGAGGTTGGCCTGTCGATGAGGATAAAATTCTTCTTTTGCAGGGGATGGGGACGGTATTTCACAGACATTTGCCTTAGCTCCTTCTCGTAAAAGTTTGTCTACCTCTTTCCGTTTATCAGAGGAGTTGAAATTGTATTACTCATACTATCCAGGCTAAACTATAAGGAGTGACCAACGTCTAAATCATAGCAGCAGGCACCTGGTGCTGCCCCTCCACCACCCCATTTGCTGCATGTTTACCTGCTATGCCCAGACAGTTTTTGCTCATGTAATACTCCACAAAGACAGTACCACTCATCAAGAGTACTTACAAAGAAAGGAAACTGACTTTCATTTCAAGGTTTGCACAAAGAACAAAGCAGAGAAAAAGAATCAAAAGCTTGAAATCACCTTCGACCACCACATCATTATATCAAGGGTAGATCAGTAGTTAAAGAGTACAGGCTCTGGACTCAGAATACCAGAGTAAAAACTCTGGACCTCATCATTTGCTAGCTGTGAAATCTCAGGCAAATTGTCTCACTTCCCTCATCTGAGAAAACGTGTATTACAATACTCAGAGGTGGCTGCGAAGATTAAATAAGTTATTCAATCTATGTTAAACCTTACAACAGTGTCTAGAACAGAGGAAGTGCTAGCTACAATAAAGCTAACTCTTAGTCTTTATTAGATATACTACTACTGTTACTGCTACTACTAATCTCCTTGTTCACGTAAAACATTGGGCTTTGTCATAAAAAAAGGAAGAAGAGAAATGGAATGAATAGAAAAAAGAGAAGCAAAGAGCAGGAAAAGGAGTAAAGAAAGACAAATGTTAGGACAGGAGGACCCCAGGGATGCTTCAGATGGATGGACCCTCTTAAGGTTGCTAACAAGGAGGACGGAGCCCCCTGCCAGAGTCCCCATGGCCTCACAGCTCTTCAGGCACTGGCTGAAACATATTCTGCTTGTGTAGTCCATCATGAATTTGTATTCCTACCAGTCACTGCTTTAGCTGCTTCGTAGCAGTAGTTATTTCTTTGAAGTTTTCCAGAGAGACAGTACTTTTTGATATTTACAAACTTGCCCATAAGGTCTTTTGCATGACTTAGTCTCCCACAATCTCCATGCTGTCTGCATTTCCGTCTTCTCCCAGAAACTTAGGAAATTATCACTTCTTCTGGACTTGGGGATCCTGGGATCAGAAAAACCCTTGCAGGGGACAGGCAGAGCTGGAAAGAAAGAGGAGCAAGTTGCTAGGTAACTTGGAAAAGTGGTCAGTGTGGAAGCAGGTGGGTGAACTGTGGAATTAAGTAGATGTCCCAGTTCAAATTGATCAGTTTCAGAGACTAGAGCAGAGAAAATTCACATGAGGGGATTCTGGTTATTGGGAAAAGGGAAGAGGCCAATTAGCAAAGAAGAAATATGAAGATTATAGAGACTCTTGAGACTGCAATGCTGATATTTTTCCTGATGAAAATTCAGAATTTCCCACCTGTCATATGTGGAAAATAGAATAATTATAATCATCGAGACCCAGAAATTTCACAGCAATAACTTGATGAGTGCTAACCACTTCTCCGCTGGGCTTGCTCATTGGAAGACATTTTGCAAACACTAACTCTCTTCTTTGGTATCATTTTTTTGTTCTCCAGTTTGAATAGCATCAGCTCGTCAGATGCCAAGCGATCAGGTGTCAAGAGCTCTGGTTCAGAGGGAAGTGCCCCGATCAACAATTCCGTCATCCCTGTTGACTATAAGAGCTTTAAAGCAACTTGGACCGAAGTGGTGCACATTAATCGGGAGAGATGGAGAGCCAAGGTGCCCAAAGGTAACATACCACAGACCGTCCAAACCAATTCAGTACCCACTCATAAAAACAAGATTGTCCTCCCTGAGTTATGTGTGTTGCAAATGAAGCGCAGTTGCTCATGATGCAGATTCTAATTGCTGATTATTAGAATCTACCATCTTTTGATATTCATAATGTCTAACAATCAATGCATGATAAAATGCAGCAGACCTGTAGGTCTCCTGGCATCATACCCTTTATGCTGTGAGACTAAACTCCTTTTTCTGGTATGAAGACTCTACAGGAGGTGGGGGTTTATTTCTTGGTTTCTGCTAAACCATCTTGTCATTTTCATTTGATGTCATGTGGCACAACTGTGAGGCTTTAATTTCTTCTTTTACCTAAGTAAAGACCTGCTAATAGCCACCTTGCTTTGGCCATTATGTTGGAATATAAGGCACTTTAATTTTCTTATATGCATTTTATATTCCTTTCATATTCTCAATTTCCCTTCACTCATTGCTCAAACCATATACCTAATCTTCTGAGATGATGGTAAATTGTCGATAAGCAGAAATTCCCTGAAGCAGACATCATCAAAACTAAAAGTTGAGGCCCTTGGTAATATCAACAGAAAAAGATGGAAATTTGTATGATTTTGGAGACTTAGCTTCCTTTGTTCATATGTGCATTTGTGATACTGAACCTATACTCCATGATCGGTACATACTACATGATCATACTAGGGATGGAGGCCCTATGTGTACAGGTAGTACAAATATGATATAAGAGGTCTGACACTGTGATGGCTGATTCCAGATAGGGACACAGACATTGGTGGCTCTGGGAGCTCAGTGAGGGGACTGTTCCCAGTGAGCTTCATGGAGGTGAGCCTTCAACAAGAGTCAGTTTTTGCTAACATCTATTGTGTGCCTACTATGTGCCAGGCTATGCCCAGTGCCCAGGGTACAGAGATGAATAACAGACATCCCAGCCTCAAAGCTCACAGTCTTGTGGCAGGGGAAGGGAAGAGACATTACTGCAGTTTCATTCAAATGAAGAATGGAAATTCAGTCAAAGCCTTGAGTTTGTCACCAGCACCACCAGCCTAAGCCCTAAGCCCTCACATCAGACAAAAATACAACATCCCCTTCCCAAACACAACATCCCCTCCCCAAACACAACATCTCACATTTTTGCCCTCCTGGTGTCAGTACACCAGGTGAGAAGGGTGGGGACAGTGGGTGAGAACATGTTCTGGCAATCTTGGTTTCCATACATTGGGGTGGGGGCTGGGGGTTCTGCTTCTAGTGTAGGAAAGAAACAGCCTCCCTGTTGTAGTTATTCAAAGGCTTGTCCACAAAATTCTGTCCAATTTTGTGATTTGTCTATAAAGTTCTGTTCAAGTGGCTGCTCACTTCAGGTGAGCCAAGGGGTTTATATTTATGGCACTTTTAGGGCATAATTGAACCCTTATCATTTCAGGACAGATGTTGCACCCTGAGCTGTGGAGGGAGCCAACACCTCTTCCGTATTTTAAACACACCCTCTCCTAGTTCATTCAAATGCTTTAAACATTTGAATCCTCCCTGTTGGCAGGCGTTGCAAGCAGCAATGGCAGCTACTGCATCATCTCCAAAGGAACACTCTCTTATAATCAATTACACTCATTACACTTGAAAATTCAATTTCTGACAACACGCAATTTAAAGAGGTACTTCAAAATAATTTGTTTGCAATTATCTGGTTTACTAAAATTACCTTCTGAAACTAATCACCTGGGGAAGCATTTGACAGTTTCAGGGGAAAACTGGCCCTTTAAAAAGAACAGGAAAATAAACAGCTAATAATTTTTAAATGTCTTAGGTATGGGGATAGAGATATTTCAGAAGCACAAAGTAGTTGTCTGTAGCCCTGCTTGGGTGTTTGGGAAGGCATCAGGTAGCAGGACTCCTGGGATTGAGACCTGAAGGAGGTGTTGTATTTAGAAATAAGAACAAGGAGAAAGGGGTTGGGCAAAGGCACAGAGCCTAGGGTTATGGATGTTTTGTGGGAGAATAATTTGGTTATCAGGGCACATTTCAGTTAGCAGGGAAGGAGAGAGAAAATTGAGCCTTGACTTGCAAGGGTTTTTTTTTTTTTGGCAAATTCAGATAAGGTTCTTTGAGATTCACTTTGGGGATGGTAATGTACATCACAGAATTGAGGTGAAGAATAGAAATAATACCTATAAAGCAGTAAGAAAGGAGCCTCCACAAGGTTGGTGCCTAAGTAGTAGCTGCTATTTATACAAATTGGAAAAGGTTAGAGGTTTGAATACAAAGTTAATAAGATACCAACCTATAACTAATATTTTATAACATTCTCAGCAGCTCAGTAATGCTGTTACTGGTTGACTGGTGCTAATAAAAGATCTAACGCAAATCTGTTTTTTGTTGGAGGTGGCTGCTTTGTTTGTTGCTCTTTTTTTTCCCAAATGACCCTGATTTCCAAAGGCTGTCCTCAATGGGGCACCTTAATATGTATGTTAATAAATGCACTGGAAATTCATCTTGGTTTTGTTAACCAACCTGATTACAAAACTAGGTAGGTGAGAACTGATAATTATTAGCAAAGATTAAATAAATATGTTTATAGCCCTTAGAGTTAAAAATCACTATTCCCAATTAAAGATATATGAACATAATTTTTAAATCTGATCGATATTGATTAATTTCCATTCAGTATTTAGTACTTTTTTAACATTTATTTTTCTGGTATTAGACTAATGTGTTTAAGTTACACATGCTGAAATATAAAAAATATATATAAAAGAAAATGAAAATTATTACCTCTCCAGACATATATCACTATTAGTAAAATTCTAATGTAATTCTTTGTATTTTGCTTTTCCGTACATATGTGTAAGATAAATTGGGATCATAATATAATATTGTCTTGTATTTGACCTTTCTCTTTCTATTTTGAGTATTTTATTCTGATACTGAATATTGTGATTTACAATATGTAAAGAATTATTCATTTACATATTTTTCTCACTTTTGAGTTTTTAATGTTGATTGAAGTTTTTCTTTGACTAAAATTTTCAGGAAGTGGGAACACCTTCTAAGTTCTTAAATGTCTAGAAGCACCTTTATTTTGTTCTTGTATAGAACTGAGATTTGACTAGTCAAAATTCAATAATATTTTGGGTTTTCTGGTCAGTTTCTCTCTCTTTTCTATCTTTTCTCTCTCTCCTTCTGTCTCTGGTTGTAGGTAGTATAAGTAGGCATTTCAGAAAATTATATCGAGATAATTAGTCCAATACAATTTTTAATTGAGACCCCATAGTATCATTATTCAGGAAGGCAAATTAAATAAAGACATCATTGTATTTCCCCAAAACTGTATGGACATGCAGTGTGGAATAGAACCGGCTCTCCACTGGGAAGAAGGAAATTTATGGATCTTGAGGGCTGTCTTCTGTCTTAGCTCTTAGCTGCTTGCTATTGGCTGTTTTTATCGCAAGTCCCAACACCACAGAGAGTCTGACACGGGAACCCAAAAGAAACAGAATTGAACCACACATCTCTTGCTTTGTACTAGTCTAGAAGCATGATAGATGTCAAATCTAAGACCTGAAAAGTGAATTCTCTGCATACATGCTGTCATTGGAACCTGTGAGTGTGTACAAAATAACTGTTCTCAACTCCTTTTTCTCATTGTGGGAAAATTTCATCCATACTAATAATTTCACTCAGAGAATGAAAGAGAATCTGACTTCAGTTAAAAAGACCTACCTCTTGCCAATGTATTTTATTTTTTCTTATTTATGTGCTTGCTTGTTTCATTCTACAAATTTTGAGTTGTATCACTTTGAGTGTCATGCAGTTGATCACACTAATGTCAGCTATCTCAGAGATATGAGGAAGGTAGAAAAGTTGCAGGACCACTTGCTGTAACGTGATTGCTGTAGAGAAATCACACAATAGGGTAGGCTCATAACTGATTTGATCATGATGTCCGAAGGGCTACTGTTCTTTCATATAAGCATTAATTGCCTGATAGCTACAGTTAAGAAAAAAACCAGATTTGTTTCTGAAATGTACTCCCACTACCAGTTTTTTATATGTTTTTTGCTAGATTTCCCATGAAAAATTGGTCTGACTCAGTTGTCAAATGTATTTTTCTTGCTCAGATAATATTTTATGCACTTTTATAGCAAACCAGAATTTAACACCTTCAGTTTTTATCAAAAATACTTCCAACTTGGGGTTATTTTGAATATTGAAAATTTGCCATGGATTCAGTGGAGATTCTTTCAGGGGGTTATAAATTATTTTCTAAAACTGATACCAGATTCTGAATATGAATGAATTCTCCTTTTCCTTGCCTCGGTTTCCTACTCTGTAGTAAAAATAGTCATCTTTTTACTCACCTACATTATTGGCTAAGGAAACTAACATTTGGCAAATGACTATTCTTTCATAATAAGACTTAGCGTTTATATACTTTCTGTATTTTATGTCTGTCTAGATTGCTGAAGACTGATGAAGATACATGCAAATAAATTTATACTGGCATATAGGATAAATCACACCCATAGGAAACATTTCATTTCATGAACAAATACTTCATGAGTATATGCTATGCGCCAGGCACCATGCCAAGCACTGGGAATTCAGTAACAGGGATGACATTTAAACCCCAGCCTCAGTCAGTGAAGAAGGATGAGATAAAGCCTGAGTGAACATTCCAGGGGACTTTCTGTAGTCCCGCATCATACTGAGAATGCCATCTGACCATATTCTTCTGCAGGAGCATTCTTTCACTCTGTAGTTGTACCTTTCTATAAAGGCTGTAAGACATTTTATACATTACATGCACATAATTATGTTATTTGTAAAGAGACCTTTCCTTACCTTTTCAATGTTAATTATAATTACATCCTTTTGGACAGTAGAAGGTCATGAAATACTGAATGGCAAACATTTAAAATTTAAATCAGTGCTTCTCAACTCTGTATGTTTAAATCACCTGGAAAACACTCAAAATATCCTATTCTTGCCCGTCTATCTCCAGAATCTTATTTAATTTGTTTGGAGATGAAGGTAGGGCATTGGCTTGGATGGATGGATTGATGGATGGGTGGATTAATGAATGAAAACATAATATATTAAGGAAGACAGGTAAGGAAATACAAAGGCAGGAAAAGTAGACTACACCAGACATCATAGACTTCCACAAAATGTATGTCATAAAGCCTCGTGAACATGTGAGCCTGGACCAAATTTGGGCTTTGAGTTCTTTAGCAGCTAAAACAAATGGAAACATGATAAATGCATAGTCACTCTGATATCCATTAGATTAAAAACAAATAGATTACTTATGAGAGTTAGCTTTTTTTCCAGGACCAAGGCTAACACAAAGGAAATAAATAAGACATCTGGTAATGAAGTATGGGGAATTTTAAAACACATCTAGAGAAAAATGTAATAAGGCTTTTCCCAATGGAAGTTGATGGCACAGGCTGGAAGGTCTTTGGAGTGAACTAAGTGCTACATGGAATAAGACTCTAGAACCTTTGGAGGATTGGTCTCTGTTAAGTGGCTTCTGTGTAGGTTATTCTCTACAACGCAATGTCCACCTCATTGCCTCCAAGGCCCTGCATAATCTGAACCCTGCTTGTCATGAACATCATCTGTCACTAAGCCCTTGTCAAATTTACTTTAACTATACTCAGTGTTCTTTGAGCGTACCAAGTTCATTTTTACCTCATGGCCTTTGCATTTTCTAGTTCCTCTGGCTGAAGTACTATTTTTCCAGATTAATGCATGGTCAGCTTGTCATAATTTAGGACTTGGTTAAATGTCACTTTGTCAAGGAGGCCTTCTCCACCTCCTTGTCTAATGCAATCCCCTCCCCTATGCTGATTGTGTTCCATCATATGACTCTGTTTTAGTTTTCTGCAAAGCACTTTCTACAATCTGCACGTATCTTAATCATTTGTTTACTTAACTATGATCTCTTCTCCATAAATCGACTAGCTTACTGCTGTATTCCTTGTATCTAAAACAGTGCTTGACACTCTAGCTGCTCAACAAATATGAGTTGGATGAGTGAACCAGTCTTTTCACAAATACTTAACCTATGCAATTCTGCTGTGTTTTTGACTAAGCACAGAGCCAAGCCCTTTTGTAATCTGCGAGATTGGAAATAATGCTAGTATTGTTTCATTAAAAGGGAGGACACAGACCAGGTGCCTGGCCAAACTAAATACCATGGTTTTTTTTTTTTTCATAAGGCTCAATTATCCTCTTCCTTCTTTTAAACTCATAAACAGTGTCCTCAGTGTATTTGTCTTCAATTGCTCTAGTGTTGGATATTTTCCCTTTTTGTTTTGTAATCAATTGTTTGTGTTTAAACTCTAGGTCTTAAGCAAACCCATATGAAGCTGCAGTTTTTACTGAGGTGGTGGGAAAGTTTTGTGATGTTTCTGAGACTTCATTTTCACATTTGTCAAATTGAATCACAGTAATAGCAGCTGCTGTAAGGTTGTTTTGAGGATGAAAATAAGTACCCCCCCCCAAAATACATAGCATAACACTTGGCATAGAGAACACATTCAATAGAAGCTATTAATAATGATGATATTCATAATGCCATTACAATATTGGTTTATTAATTATTATCCTTATTATTATTTTCTCCCTGCTCCATCCTCTAACTCACTGTTTTCAGAATGACGTCATCATGAACCTATTTTATTGGTTTCCTAAATACATGACAATCTGATGAATTAAGCAGAAATGTACCCAAACACTCAGTAAACACCTTAGATCCTCTTTGTGCATTAAAACAGGTCATTCTCCTAACATCATGCCCTCTTTTTCTCTTCTCGGTGCCTTTCCCAACTTGCCATGGATACAGAGGAGAAGGCCAAGAAGGAAGCAGAAGAAAAGGCTCGCCTGGCTGCAGAGGAGCAGCAAAAGGAAATGGAAGCCAAAAGCCAGGCTGAAGAAGCCGCATCTGGCAAAGCTGAGAAAAAGATGTCTGGAGAAGCTAAGAATCAAGTCAATGGAACACGGGCAAACAAAAGTGACAACCCTCATGGGAAAAATTCCAAAGCTGAGAAATCGTCAGGAGAACAGCAACAGAATGGTGAGTAGAATTACGCTTGGTGAAGGGCTGTTTTTGAGGAGTTAATGGCATGTTGAATGGAAACTGGCAAACAACCCCAGTGATGGGAACAGCTCACAGGGCGAGGCTTTTCTCCTTATCCAGTTCCTGCTGATTCCCTAAAAACATACGATGGAATACTATTCAGCCATAAAAAGGAATGAAATAATGGCATTTGCAACAATCTGGATAGAATTAGAGACCATTATTCTAAGTGAAGTAACTCAGGAATGGAAAACCAAACATCATATGTTCTCACACATAAGTGGGAACTAAGCTATGAGGATGTGAAGGCATAAGAATGATATAATAGACTTTGGGGACTTGTGGGGAAAGGTGGAAGAAGGATGAGGAATAAAAGACTACAAATTGGATTCAGTGTATACTGCTCAGGTGATGGGTATGCCAAAATCTCACAAATCACCACTAAAGAACTTACTTATGTGACTAAACAACACCTGTTCCCCAAAAATCTATGGAAATATAAACTTAAAAAAATAAAAACATATATTCATGCAAAAATTTTTAAAGAATTTATGATATACCTGTTAGTGTTTTAACAGATAGTTCAGGCCCCTCCTTGCTACCCCTTCTGAGGTCTGAACCAACTGAGAGATAGGGAACAAAATCAGGAAGTCAATGATCAAGACATCAGCTCCATTGCAACTGGAGCTGACTTGGGAAACACAGAGTTGGTCTGCGGAGCACATGGGCTTCTTTACACGTTTGTTCTGAAATGGGTTTACCCAGCCAGACACTGTAGAGCCAGGTACAGGACTCATATCTCACCCCAACACCCTGGCAGGCTGCTTCTAAAGTGACAGAAAATGTGTGTGTCTTATAGAAAACATATCTCAAAACAGGCTGGGATGTGGATGGCTGGGCCAGGCTGTGCATGGTCAACCCTACCTCCTAGATAAATAATGACTCCTCTCAAAAGAGGAACATGTAAGGAGTGGTGAGAGAGGCAACGTGTGTTTCTTTCCTTTGCTTTTTCTTTTAACAGAGTGGGCTAGAAGTGTCTTTCCCTTTGTAAAAGCAGCAATAACAATAACACTACCATTTTATTCAATGCTTAACATGTGTCACACATTGTACTTGAGATTCTACCTACATTACATCATGTAAAAACTCTAACAGCTCGGTGAGGTAGAAACACCCATTCCCATGTTGTGAGTGGGAAAATTGAGACTCAGAGAGATGAAATCACTTGTGTAAAGTCAAGCAACCATTAGGTAGAGATCTCAGGTTAAACTCTGGTCTGTGTGAGTCCCAGTGCTCTGTTCTGTAACTATCATTTCCCTGTGGTTTGGTGCCTTCAGGGAGAGGGGCAATCAGAGAAATATGCAAACTTAACTGCTGTTTATAAGAGGTTTACAATATACTTATTCTAGGGGTTGGTGTGCTTTTTCTAAAAGGGACAAGATAGTAAATATTTTAGGCTTTGCAGGACATAAGATCTCTGTTGTAACTACTCAACATTACCATTTTAAAGCAGCCACAGATAATATACGAACAAATGAGTGAGCCTGTTTTCCAATAAAACTTTATGGAAATTAAAATTTGAATTCTATGTAATATCATATGTCATAAAATATTTGTCTTCTTTTAACCATTTAAAAATGTGAAAGCCATTCTTAGTTTGTAGCTCATAAAAAACCAGGCAGTAGATCCAGGTTTGACCCATGGACCATAGTTTGCCAACCCCAGGTCTGGTCAGTGGGAGCAACCAATGAACACAAACAAGCCAAGGACATTGTACTTGAGATTGTCACCAAGAAGGATATGAATTCTACCGGAGGAAACAAAGACCCAGAGAGGGCAGATGTGGAAATAATAATTCATTTTGAAGTTGGCTAGGGGAAAGCCTGAAAGAAACAAAACAGGAGCCTGAGTCTTCAACGAGGCTGGCTGGATTTCACAACTGTGCTTATTTCCTGAAATAAGCAGCAGCCTACCATTTCCCTTAAAAAGTAAGCAGTAGATGAGAGCTGGGAAAAGAAATCAATTTAGAGCAATAATAAGAAAGGCTAATGGTGGTTCGGAACTGTATTACAGCAGCCTAATTAAAATGATTTATAGCTGCACAGAAAGTCTCTTTTGCTTCCCCCTGCTTATTGAGTAACAGCTCACATCAGCCATTACTCTAGATATAACCCATGGGAAATTACCTAATGGGCTTTAGTCAGGGAACATCATCAAACAAGCATGTGTCACTGTCCTGGCACCCTTCTCTGTGGGGTTCCCAGGATATCTTCCACGTTAGAGCTGAAGGATGTTGGTGAGGGAGAGTTGCTCGAAGTTTGGGCACCCATTGGCAGTGACATAATCCTCTAATCTTTGCTCTGTGTCGAGGTTACTTCCTCCCACAACGTCCCCAGCCCTGGCTGAGAAGAGGGGCCACCATGGGCTGCTGCTGGCTAGCAACCAGCCAAGGAAACCATCTCTGCAACTTCTAGAAGACATCCTGGTGTTGCTGCAGCTGTTATTCAGAGCAACCCAGTAGGCTTAAAAAGCATGCATTAGGAGTGTGGAGGTTCATTGAGGGAAGAAGGAACTAGTTTGACTACAGGGCTCAAGATCCTTGAGTCCATCTCTGGCATCCTTTAGATAGAGGAAAGCCAGTATTTGGAGTGTTTCGTGGGACTTATGAAGGATTTCTTTTCTTTTGGTGGTGGAGGAGGTGATGACCATATCTTCCACTTAAAATCCTCCTGTTTGGACCCTGGCCAGAGTAGACACCCCTGCCTCTCAATTCTTCCAGCCAGTCTGGTTTTTGTTGTTGTTGTTGTTTGTTTTTTTGGAGTTGTTTGTTTGTTTGTTTGTTTGTTTTTAAGATGGAGTCTCACTCTTCTCACACATGCTGGAGTGCAGTGGTGCAATCTCGGCTCACTGCAACCTCCACGTCTTGGGTTCAAGAGATTTTCCTGACTCAACCTCTTGAATAGCTGGGATTACAAGCACCTGCCACCATGCCTGGCTAATTTTTGTATTTTTAGTAGAGACAGGGTTTTGCCACTTTGGCCAGGTTGGTCTCGAACTCCTGACCTCAGGTGATCCACCCACCTCAGCCTCCCAAAGTGCTGGGATTACAGGTGTGAGCCATGGCACCCTGCTGCCAGTCTGTATTAGTCCATTTTCACACTGCTGATAAAGACATACCCAAGACTGGGTCATTTATAAAGAAAAAAAGGTTAAATGGACTCACAGTTTCACTTGGCTGGGGAGTCTTCACAATCATGGTGGAAGGTGAAAGGCACTTCTTATATGATGGTGGCAAGAGAGAATGAGAACCAAGCAAAAGAAGTTTCCCCTTATAAAACCATCAGATCTCATGAGACTTATTTACTACCACAAGAACAGTGTGGGGGAAACTGCTCCCAGGATTCAGTTATCTCCCACTGGGTCTCTCCCACAACACATGGGAATTATGGGAGGTACAATTAAAGATGAGATTTTGGTGGAAACATGGCCAAACCATATCACAGTCCATCCCATTTCAGAATGAGAGGGAACCTGGAGAGTTTATTGACTTACAGCTTAGTGTAGCATTTGTCAAATTCCATTAAAAATATGTACTTTGTAGAATATGTCACAGCCCAAAATGGTCCTTAATCATCCTTAGATAATCATTTTTTTATAAATTCATAGGCCAAAGGCATTTAGAAATGGAAACAGCAAACAGAAGTCTGAAATCTAAGACTTGAGCTTCATAGAGAGGTTGCAAATACTATAGTTGAGAGCTTAGCAGTTTTGCTGCAAGAGGGAAATCCAGGTGCAAAGTTGGGGCAGATGTGAGCTCAGGGTTGGGGTATGAAACATGAGAGTGGGTAGTTCATGCCCCTTGACATAGATGGAATGGCTCGTGTTTGTCCAACTGGCTGCAGGAACATTGACAAAAAAACCTCAAACTTGAAAAACATCCTCAGTCATTTGGTGAGTGGGTTATTCATCAGATTTTACAAATTGGACATTTAGTGAATGAATCTTTGATGAAGTTGTCTTCTTTCAATTATAGTACCTTCATAATCGGGCTATTATAACATTTAATAAAATGATGCACATTCTACTCTNTTTATGTGCTTGCTTGTTTCATTCTACAAATTTTGAGTTGTATCACTTTGAGTGTCATGCAGTTGATCACACTAATGTCAGCTATCTCAGAGATAGAAGTTGAGTAGAAAAGTTGCAGGACCACTTGCTGTAACGTGATTGCTGTAGAGAAATCACACAATAGGGTAGGCTCATAACTGATTTGATCATGATGTCCGAAGGGCTACTGTTCTTTCATATAAGCATTAATTGCCTGATAGCTACAGTTAAGAAAAAAACCAGATTTGTTTCTGAAATGTACTCCCACTACCAGTTTTTTATATGTTTTTTGCTAGATTTCCCATGAAAAATTGGTCTGACTCAGTTGTCAAATGTATTTTTCTTGCTCAGATAATATTTTATGCACTTTTATAGCAAACCAGAATTTAACACCTTCAGTTTTTATCAAAAATACTTCCAACTTGGGGTTATTTTGAATATTGAAAATTTGCCATGGATTCAGTGGAGATTCTTTCAGGGGGTTATAAATTATTTTCTAAAACTGATACCAGATTCTGAATATGAATGAATTCTCCTTTTCCTTGCCTCGGTTTCCTACTCTGTAGTAAAAATAGTCATCTTTTTACTCACCTACATTATTGGCTAAGGAAACTAACATTTGGCAAATGACTATTCTTTCATAATAAGACTTAGCGTTTATATACTTTCTGTATTTTATGTCTGTCTAGATTGCTGAAGACTGATGAAGATACATGCAAATAAATTTATACTGGCATATAGGATAAATCACACCCATAGGAAACATTTCATTTCATGAACAAATACTTCATGAGTATATGCTATGCGCCAGGCACCATGCCAAGCACTGGGAATTCAGTAACAGGGATGACATTTAAACCCCAGCCTCAGTCAGTGAAGAAGGATGAGATAAAGCCTGAGTGAACATTCCAGGGGACTTTCTGTAGTCCCGCATCATACTGAGAATGCCATCTGACCATATTCTTCTGCAGGAGCATTCTTTCACTCTGTAGTTGTACCTTTCTATAAAGGCTGTAAGACATTTTATACATTACATGCACATAATTATGTTATTTGTAAAGAGACCTTTCCTTACCTTTTCAATGTTAATTATAATTACATCCTTTTGGACAGTAGAAGGTCATGAAATACTGAATGGCAAACATTTAAAATTTAAATCAGTGCTTCTCAACTCTGTATGTTTAAATCACCTGGAAAACACTCAAAATATCCTATTCTTGCCCGTCTATCTCCAGAATCTTATTTAATTTGTTTGGAGATGAAGGTAGGGCATTGGCTTGGATGGATGGATTGATGGATGGGTGGATTAATGAATGAAAACATAATATATTAAGGAAGACAGGTAAGGAAATACAAAGGCAGGAAAAGTAGACTACACCAGACATCATAGACTTCCACAAAATGTATGTCATAAAGCCTCGTGAACATGTGAGCCTGGACCAAATTTGGGCTTTGAGTTCTTTAGCAGCTAAAACAAATGGAAACATGATAAATGCATAGTCACTCTGATATCCATTAGATTAAAAACAAATAGATTACTTATGAGAGTTAGCTTTTTTTCCAGGACCAAGGCTAACACAAAGGAAATAAATAAGACATCTGGTAATGAAGTATGGGGAATTTTAAAACACATCTAGAGAAAAATGTAATAAGGCTTTTCCCAATGGAAGTTGATGGCACAGGCTGGAAGGTCTTTGGAGTGAACTAAGTGCTACATGGAATAAGACTCTAGAACCTTTGGAGGATTGGTCTCTGTTAAGTGGCTTCTGTGTAGGTTATTCTCTACAACGCAATGTCCACCTCATTGCCTCCAAGGCCCTGCATAATCTGAACCCTGCTTGTCATGAACATCATCTGTCACTAAGCCCTTGTCAAATTTACTTTAACTATACTCAGTGTTCTTTGAGCGTACCAAGTTCATTTTTACCTCATGGCCTTTGCATTTTCTAGTTCCTCTGGCTGAAGTACTATTTTTCCAGATTAATGCATGGTCAGCTTGTCATAATTTAGGACTTGGTTAAATGTCACTTTGTCAAGGAGGCCTTCTCCACCTCCTTGTCTAATGCAATCCCCTCCCCTATGCTGATTGTGTTCCATCATATGACTCTGTTTTAGTTTTCTGCAAAGCACTTTCTACAATCTGCACGTATCTTAATCATTTGTTTACTTAACTATGATCTCTTCTCCATAAATCGACTAGCTTACTGCTGTATTCCTTGTATCTAAAACAGTGCTTGACACTCTAGCTGCTCAACAAATATGAGTTGGATGAGTGAACCAGTCTTTTCACAAATACTTAACCTATGCAATTCTGCTGTGTTTTTGACTAAGCACAGAGCCAAGCCCTTTTGTAATCTGCGAGATTGGAAATAATGCTAGTATTGTTTCATTAAAAGGGAGGACACAGACCAGGTGCCTGGCCAAACTAAATACCATGGTTTTTTTTTTTTTCATAAGGCTCAATTATCCTCTTCCTTCTTTTAAACTCATAAACAGTGTCCTCAGTGTATTTGTCTTCAATTGCTCTAGTGTTGGATATTTTCCCTTTTTGTTTTGTAATCAATTGTTTGTGTTTAAACTCTAGGTCTTAAGCAAACCCATATGAAGCTGCAGTTTTTACTGAGGTGGTGGGAAAGTTTTGTGATGTTTCTGAGACTTCATTTTCACATTTGTCAAATTGAATCACAGTAATAGCAGCTGCTGTAAGGTTGTTTTGAGGATGAAAATAAGTACCCCCCCCCAAAATACATAGCATAACACTTGGCATAGAGAACACATTCAATAGAAGCTATTAATAATGATGATATTCATAATGCCATTACAATATTGGTTTATTAATTATTATCCTTATTATTATTTTCTCCCTGCTCCATCCTCTAACTCACTGTTTTCAGAATGACGTCATCATGAACCTATTTTATTGGTTTCCTAAATACATGACAATCTGATGAATTAAGCAGAAATGTACCCAAACACTCAGTAAACACCTTAGATCCTCTTTGTGCATTAAAACAGGTCATTCTCCTAACATCATGCCCTCTTTTTCTCTTCTCGGTGCCTTTCCCAACTTGCCATGGATACAGAGGAGAAGGCCAAGAAGGAAGCAGAAGAAAAGGCTCGCCTGGCTGCAGAGGAGCAGCAAAAGGAAATGGAAGCCAAAAGCCAGGCTGAAGAAGCCGCATCTGGCAAAGCTGAGAAAAAGATGTCTGGAGAAGCTAAGAATCAAGTCAATGGAACACGGGCAAACAAAAGTGACAACCCTCATGGGAAAAATTCCAAAGCTGAGAAATCGTCAGGAGAACAGCAACAGAATGGTGAGTAGAATTACGCTTGGTGAAGGGCTGTTTTTGAGGAGTTAATGGCATGTTGAATGGAAACTGGCAAACAACCCCAGTGATGGGAACAGCTCACAGGGCGAGGCTTTTCTCCTTATCCAGTTCCTGCTGATTCCCTAAAAACATACGATGGAATACTATTCAGCCATAAAAAGGAATGAAATAATGGCATTTGCAACAATCTGGATAGAATTAGAGACCATTATTCTAAGTGAAGTAACTCAGGAATGGAAAACCAAACATCATATGTTCTCACACATAAGTGGGAACTAAGCTATGAGGATGTGAAGGCATAAGAATGATATAATAGACTTTGGGGACTTGTGGGGAAAGGTGGAAGAAGGATGAGGAATAAAAGACTACAAATTGGATTCAGTGTATACTGCTCAGGTGATGGGTATGCCAAAATCTCACAAATCACCACTAAAGAACTTACTTATGTGACTAAACAACACCTGTTCCCCAAAAATCTATGGAAATATAAACTTAAAAAAATAAAAACATATATTCATGCAAAAATTTTTAAAGAATTTACGATATACCTGTTAGTGTTTTAACAGATAGTTCAGGCCCCTCCTTGCTACCCCTTCTGAGGTCTGAACCAACTGAGAGATAGGGAACAAAATCAGGAAGTCAATGATCAAGACATCAGCTCCATTGCAACTGGAGCTGACTTGGGAAACACAGAGTTGGTCTGCGGAGCACATGGGCTTCTTTACACGTTTGTTCTGAAATGGGTTTACCCAGCCAGACACTGTAGAGCCAGGTACAGGACTCATATCTCACCCCAACACCCTGGCAGGCTGCTTCTAAAGTGACAGAAAATGTGTGTGTCTTATAGAAAACATATCTCAAAACAGGCTGGGATGTGGATGGCTGGGCCAGGCTGTGCATGGTCAACCCTACCTCCTAGATAAATAATGACTCCTCTCAAAAGAGGAACATGTAAGGAGTGGTGAGAGAGGCAACGTGTGTTTCTTTCCTTTGCTTTTTCTTTTAACAGAGTGGGCTAGAAGTGTCTTTCCCTTTGTAAAAGCAGCAATAACAATAACACTACCATTTTATTCAATGCTTAACATGTGTCACACATTGTACTTGAGATTCTACCTACATTACATCATGTAAAAACTCTAACAGCTCGGTGAGGTAGAAACACCCATTCCCATGTTGTGAGTGGGAAAATTGAGACTCAGAGAGATGAAATCACTTGTGTAAAGTCAAGCAACCATTAGGTAGAGATCTCAGGTTAAACTCTGGTCTGTGTGAGTCCCAGTGCTCTGTTCTGTAACTATCATTTCCCTGTGGTTTGGTGCCTTCAGGGAGAGGGGCAATCAGAGAAATATGCAAACTTAACTGCTGTTTATAAGAGGTTTACAATATACTTATTCTAGGGGTTGGTGTGCTTTTTCTAAAAGGGACAAGATAGTAAATATTTTAGGCTTTGCAGGACATAAGATCTCTGTTGTAACTACTCAACATTACCATTTTAAAGCAGCCACAGATAATATACGAACAAATGAGTGAGCCTGTTTTCCAATAAAACTTTATGGAAATTAAAATTTGAATTCTATGTAATATCATATGTCATAAAATATTTGTCTTCTTTTAACCATTTAAAAATGTGAAAGCCATTCTTAGTTTGTAGCTCATAAAAAACCAGGCAGTAGATCCAGGTTTGACCCATGGACCATAGTTTGCCAACCCCAGGTCTGGTCAGTGGGAGCAACCAATGAACACAAACAAGCCAAGGACATTGTACTTGAGATTGTCACCAAGAAGGATATGAATTCTACCGGAGGAAACAAAGACCCAGAGAGGGCAGATGTGGAAATAATAATTCATTTTGAAGTTGGCTAGGGGAAAGCCTGAAAGAAACAAAACAGGAGCCTGAGTCTTCAACGAGGCTGGCTGGATTTCACAACTGTGCTTATTTCCTGAAATAAGCAGCAGCCTACCATTTCCCTTAAAAAGTAAGCAGTAGATGAGAGCTGGGAAAAGAAATCAATTTAGAGCAATAATAAGAAAGGCTAATGGTGGTTCGGAACTGTATTACAGCAGCCTAATTAAAATGATTTATAGCTGCACAGAAAGTCTCTTTTGCTTCCCCCTGCTTATTGAGTAACAGCTCACATCAGCCATTACTCTAGATATAACCCATGGGAAATTACCTAATGGGCTTTAGTCAGGGAACATCATCAAACAAGCATGTGTCACTGTCCTGGCACCCTTCTCTGTGGGGTTCCCAGGATATCTTCCACGTTAGAGCTGAAGGATGTTGGTGAGGGAGAGTTGCTCGAAGTTTGGGCACCCATTGGCAGTGACATAATCCTCTAATCTTTGCTCTGTGTCGAGGTTACTTCCTCCCACAACGTCCCCAGCCCTGGCTGAGAAGAGGGGCCACCATGGGCTGCTGCTGGCTAGCAACCAGCCAAGGAAACCATCTCTGCAACTTCTAGAAGACATCCTGGTGTTGCTGCAGCTGTTATTCAGAGCAACCCAGTAGGCTTAAAAAGCATGCATTAGGAGTGTGGAGGTTCATTGAGGGAAGAAGGAACTAGTTTGACTACAGGGCTCAAGATCCTTGAGTCCATCTCTGGCATCCTTTAGATAGAGGAAAGCCAGTATTTGGAGTGTTTCGTGGGACTTATGAAGGATTTCTTTTCTTTTGGTGGTGGAGGAGGTGATGACCATATCTTCCACTTAAAATCCTCCTGTTTGGACCCTGGCCAGAGTAGACACCCCTGCCTCTCAATTCTTCCAGCCAGTCTGGTTTTTGTTGTTGTTGTTGTTTGTTTTTTTGGAGTTGTTTGTTTGTTTGTTTGTTTGTTTTTAAGATGGAGTCTCACTCTTCTCACACATGCTGGAGTGCAGTGGTGCAATCTCGGCTCACTGCAACCTCCACGTCTTGGGTTCAAGAGATTTTCCTGACTCAACCTCTTGAATAGCTGGGATTACAAGCACCTGCCACCATGCCTGGCTAATTTTTGTATTTTTAGTAGAGACAGGGTTTTGCCACTTTGGCCAGGTTGGTCTCGAACTCCTGACCTCAGGTGATCCACCCACCTCAGCCTCCCAAAGTGCTGGGATTACAGGTGTGAGCCATGGCACCCTGCTGCCAGTCTGTATTAGTCCATTTTCACACTGCTGATAAAGACATACCCAAGACTGGGTCATTTATAAAGAAAAAAAGGTTAAATGGACTCACAGTTTCACTTGGCTGGGGAGTCTTCACAATCATGGTGGAAGGTGAAAGGCACTTCTTATATGATGGTGGCAAGAGAGAATGAGAACCAAGCAAAAGAAGTTTCCCCTTATAAAACCATCAGATCTCATGAGACTTATTTACTACCACAAGAACAGTGTGGGGGAAACTGCTCCCAGGATTCAGTTATCTCCCACTGGGTCTCTCCCACAACACATGGGAATTATGGGAGGTACAATTAAAGATGAGATTTTGGTGGAAACATGGCCAAACCATATCACAGTCCATCCCATTTCAGAATGAGAGGGAACCTGGAGAGTTTATTGACTTACAGCTTAGTGTAGCATTTGTCAAATTCCATTAAAAATATGTACTTTGTAGAATATGTCACAGCCCAAAATGGTCCTTAATCATCCTTAGATAATCATTTTTTTATAAATTCATAGGCCAAAGGCATTTAGAAATGGAAACAGCAAACAGAAGTCTGAAATCTAAGACTTGAGCTTCATAGAGAGGTTGCAAATACTATAGTTGAGAGCTTAGCAGTTTTGCTGCAAGAGGGAAATCCAGGTGCAAAGTTGGGGCAGATGTGAGCTCAGGGTTGGGGTATGAAACATGAGAGTGGGTAGTTCATGCCCCTTGACATAGATGGAATGGCTCGTGTTTGTCCAACTGGCTGCAGGAACATTGACAAAAAAACCTCAAACTTGAAAAACATCCTCAGTCATTTGGTGAGTGGGTTATTCATCAGATTTTACAAATTGGACATTTAGTGAATGAATCTTTGATGAAGTTGTCTTCTTTCAATTATAGTACCTTCATAATCGGGCTATTATAACATTTAATAAAATGATGCACATTCTACTCTTTCTAAAACCTGAAAGTTCAAATTATATTACCTTTCACACTTCAAACTATAAAATTTAGAAACCTGCCCTGGCCTTTTACATAAATGTCATTGTTTCAGCTATCACACAGGCTCGTGACTAGTTATTTCCTCATACACAGACATGATATTAAGCTAAAAATGAAAGTTTCCATGGAGTGGTTTTTGGTAGAATCCCAGACTCTCTAAATCAAACCTCCCTGGAGCTATCATATTTGATGCTAAACTATTCTTTGAATAGTTTGGTTAGAATACCTTTGAAGAACAAATGCTGAGTAACCAGGTGGAAGAGTAAGAAGAAATTGGAACGTAACTCTTTGCACATCAATTATAAAGGAAGCATCAGGTAAAGGAAGCTGAAAGCTAAAGAGCTTAGCTTTCAGCCCTAAGCCATTATGACATGTTGTCTTTGCTTGCATGCATCAAAACAGTTCTCAAAAAGCATTTAGCACACAGCCTGGCACAAATAAAGTAAAAAAGAGTAAACCCTGTCCCTCATACACATACCTTAGAGGCCCAGCTGACTCCAATTGTTATTAGGATTTTTTGGCTTCAGTAAGTACCAGTATTTGAGTGAGAACATATTCTTGGTTTTATGTAGGCTAAAAAAAAAAGCTTCTATTGGTAAGATTGGTAAGAAAATATTCAACACTTGAAAATAAGGGTAGGGGAAGAGGTCCCTGACCTTTCCATGTCATACTGGAATATTATTGAACACACATGCCCTAGGATTATTAAATTATTTTAGATAGGGTGCAGCACTATTTTACTACAAAGAACCAGGTAGAAAATATTTCTGGCTTTGCCTGTCTCTTTGCAACTGTTGAATTCAACTGTTGCAGCATGAGAGCAGCCATGGACAATATGTAAATGAATAAGTATAGCCATGTTTCAGGAAAATTTTATTGGTGGCAGGCACCATTGATCCAGGGGCCTTAATTTGCTAACTTCTACTCTTGAAGAACATGACTATGTCTAACTGTATTTACTATTTGATTCACGCCTGGGTCCTGTGAAGTTATATGCTAATTTATAGATTTTTGACTGAGAGAGAAGATGACCGCAAAGGTTATGGTTTTATTGCCCTGTAGGATATAACCAGTTTTGTCATTAACCTAGCAAACATGTTTCGGAAATATCTGTAAATAGCCAGCTCCAGTACTTTGGAACCTTCTTACTGTTCTCTCATAAGTGGGTTAAATACATACTTGACACATGTTCTTTCTAAGGATAATGTTTTACAACTTTTACAAATTACATTTTGACAAGCTTATTTATTAAAATACCATTTATAGCTCCATTTTAGAATAATAACAACTGTATTGAGTGATATGCCTTCTAATTTATCCAATATGCCTGTAAGGTAGGTATTAATATATCCATTTTGCAGATAAGAAAACTGAAGCACAGAGACGTTAAATAGCTATTAATTGGTAGAACTTACATTTAGCTCCAGTTTCTCCTCACTCCACAGCCTAACAGTAAATCTTAACTGCTTCTCTTAGAAGATAAACACATGACTTAACTGCAACTCTATTTAACAAGAACTTTCAGCCTCAATTTCTGTATCACAATCCAATTTCCAGGACCTAACATGTGATTACAAAAGATATTTACACTCAGACACATAGACCTTCATGACTATAAAATTATGCTGCACTTTTTTTTAACCTTGACGGGTTTGAAGATGTTTACAATACCCCCCTCAGCTGTATACATATACTGTTTGTCATGTTTATTACTTTCAGGTGACTTGAAAGATGGTGAAAATCAGACAGACAAGAAGGATCACTCTAACATTGGAAATGATTCAAAGAAAACAGATGGTAAGAGTATTATTCTCATTACATTTTTCCATAAAATGTGCAGTTTAATGTAAGCTTGTTAGAATCTTACCCAAAATTTAAATAGTGGTTGTGGATATGCTCTTATATCCTGAAAAAAAAAAAAAAAGAAAAACCCTTCACTATATTTAAAGGGTACTATTATTCCTTTATTAATAATTTATAAATTATTGTTGTATCTCTTCTCCTTCACCATACTTTCTCCATCACAAATGTTTTCTATACTCTTTCTACTTGTCATTTTTCATCTTAAACTTCGTAAAAAGTTGATTTTGGACTTGCTGGTCAGACAGCCAGAATGAAGTATCGTATACTGCCAATGTATTTATAAGTCTTTGAATGGGTCTATCGTGCAGCATAAATAAGAAATGTTCCATGTTTTATGTTTTCATGTTTTTTTTAACCTTGAACGAGTTCTTATTTTTGCTTAAAACAAAAACAAAAGCAGGAATCTGTATAGCGCTACTGTTGGGAGGCAGCATATATGATTGTAGAATACAGTTTTGCCAGCAAGAGCAAGTCCTAAAGGCAATGACAATGCAAAACTCAAGCATGAACAACATTCCACTTTCTAAAACCTGAAAGTTCAAATTATATTACCTTTCACACTTCGAACTATAAAATTTAGAAACCTGCCCTGGCCTTTTACATAAACGTCATTGTTTCAGATATCACACAGGCTCGTGACTAGTTATTTCCTCATACACAGACATGATATTAAGCTAAAAATGAAAGTTTCCATGGAGTGATTTTTGATTGAATCCCAGACTCTCCAAATCATACCTCCCTGGAGACATCATATTTGATGCTAAATTCTTTGAATAGTTTGATTAGAATACCTTTGAAGAACAAATGCTGGGTAGCCAGACAGAAGAGTAAGAAGAAATTGGAAAGTAAGTCTTTGCACATCTATTATAAAGGAAGCAGCCGCCTTAACTTTCAGCCCTAAGCCATTATGACATGCTGTCTTTGCTTGCATGCGTGAAAACAGTTCTCAAACTTTTTCCAAAAAGACAATGCAAATAATTAACTCCAGGTGTGTTACTACATAATATCTGGGGAACACATACCTGCAGTTTTTTTAACCAGTGTGCTTATGCAAATGGAAATCACTTACCTAATGAGTGTATCCTTCTTGAATAATTGTGACTAAGAAGTAAATAACACAGAATAAAGTAGAATTCAAAATGACAGTCTCTGAGCCAGACTATTATAGGTAAGGTTTGTTTAAATACCAGAGGCTCTTTGCCAGCCATCAATACCAAATTAAGGCAACCAAAGCCAGAAAATGTACAGTGGAGTAATGATGTCAACTTCAAACCCAGAACCCAGACAATTTCTCCATCCTGTATCCAACTATTGGTCCACAGATTCCTGTTAAATTTCTATAGCATAAAAGCCCAGAATAAATCAAGTCCAAAATTTTTCATATGAGATTTTGAATCTTGTTGCATTTATATATTATGGTACAAACATCTGCTCTAATGATGTCATGTGGGCATTGTGGATTACATTTTATCACCTTCATAAAGCCGCCTTTGTCTGTGCCCTTTTAAACTGAATCATTCCCAAGTATTGAAAAGAATTGAACAGGTTTTTTTGGGGGAAAGTGATAAAATAGATTTTATGTTCTATTGTGCAAATAAGTAAAGTTTGATTGTTTAATGAGCAGGATTCTTGATCTCATAAGGCAGTAAGCAGACAGCAATAAATTAAAGAGACATTTTTTAATGTCTATCTCTGTTTCCCTCCATAGCCTGTTCTTCTACTGCCTCAAGTAGGTCCTGGTGTGTCTGTGTACTTGCAAGTTTGCACACAAACATAATCATAAACAACTTTGCATTTTGCATGTATTGATTAACTAATATAACATCATCACTGCTTTGGTATCAACAGAACTGAGAGCATTGAGCCTTAGTGACTTGCACTATTTTAGTCCAAAACCTTTAACAGGACTAAAAGGAATTTTTGGTGGCAGGAAGTGGGAAACAATTTGATGAGTCCCACCCACCCTTTCCTTTTTGGTCATTAAAGCTCTCTACTTTAGAAAAATTTGAAAAGGGAATATGTAGATCAGTAGATATATTGATTGCTTTTAAAACTATGTAGAAACAACCAGATAAATATTGAACATTTCTTTTTGGATCCTATTATGTCTGATAATGAGGGGGAGTCAATTTAACAATTTTTAATGCCGCTACCCCCAGACCAATCCCTGGAAACCATTGGTGACTAGTTCTCTTTAATATTTGAGAGGGAGTATCTGGGTACAATTCATGCCCAGTGTGAACATTCAGAGAGAAACCCAGTGGAAACTGGATCACAGTTGGTTATTCCCAAACTCCCATGAACCAGAGCATGCACAGGGGGAAGCAGTGTGTGCTGAAAGGGTAAATTGCATCCTGGCATAATGAACACATTGCAGCTGTACATTATTTCTGTAAGCCTACTGAAGTACTGTTTAGTACCTTGCAGCAGTAATTTTCTAACTGACTTCAAAGAATGGATGTCCTTTGAAAGTACCTTACTTACCCCTAGAGAGAAATGTATTGACATAAAAAGGTCTAGGTCACTGAGCCAAGATTCTAATCATGCTTAAACTTTTCCATTGGCATTGGAAGACTTGTGGGGTGCCACACAAATGCATTCATTTCGGTGCATTTTTAGCCATGTTTATAATAGCATAGCCTCATGGACTTGCCATAATTTTTTATAGTTACCCAGAAATACATACTTGCCCTTAACTTTACTTGACCGCATTAACAGAAAAATAAGAGAGCTATCTTTTGTGCCTCTCAAACAGCTGATTATGATTAAGCCCCGTGTGGTTATTAGCCAAGTCTTATGGAGGAAATTCAGCAGGAGTTTCTCCTTTATTGAATATTCTGGGAACTGGAATGTTTATCGATGGTCTCATGAAACTGAAAAGTGAGTTGTGAAGAATGGAAAGGGTAGGCAAAAGACAGTCTACAAAAGACAGTTACTTCTCTTTGCAAAAGAATGTCTGCTTTTGCAAAAAGAAGTAACAAGAATTGGATTTACCTCCCCCCACCTGAAACAGCCCCAAATCCCAGACAACATATGTAAAAGAGTGTTTTTTAAGATACCAGACAGACATCAGGAAATGGAGAACAGTGATCGTTGCGATACATGGAATAAATGAAGTGCGCCCTACAATTGCCTCAGCTTACTGCCTTGAAAGGACTTCCAGGCAGCATAGAGAGGAGTGACATAGGCACATCTCAGTGACTGTCTGAGTTGAGAAGTTGGATAAAAATCCAGGAATACCAAGATCGCTATAGTTAATGGAATAAAACAGTGGAGAGAAGAGGGTTACAGAGAGTCAAACTCCAGAGATCTGAAGAATATAAGAGTACAGGAGTATTCCCTTATTAGCAGTTTCACTCCCTGTTGTTTCAATTACCCATAGCCAACTGGGTCTGAAAATATTAAGTTGAAAATTCCAGAAATAAACTATAAGTTTTAAGTCGCACACCATTCTGAGAATGTGATGAAATCTCATGCCGTCCTGCTTGTATTAGTTCGTTCTCATGCTGCTAATAAAGACATACCTAAAACTGGGTAACTTATAAAGGAAAGAGAAGTTTAATGGACTCACAGTTCCACATTGTTGAAGAGACCTAATAGTCATGGTGGAGGCCAAAGAAGGGGCAAAGGAGCACCTTACGTGGCAGCAGATAAGAGAGTGTATGCTGGGGAACTGCCCTTTATAAAATCATTAGATCTCATGAGACTTATATACTAGCATGAGAAAAACTCACCCCCATAATTCAATTACCTCCCACCGGGCCCCTCCCATGATATGTGTGGGTTATGGGAGCTATGATTCAAGATGAGATTTGGGTGGGGACACAGCCAAACCGTATCACGGCTCTATCCCACCTAGGATGGGAATCATCTCTTTGTCCAGCATTATCTACACTATACTGGCTGTACTTGCTACCTGCCTGTCACTTAATAGCTGTCTCATTTAACAGATTGACTGTTGAAGTATCACAGTGCTTGCAATTAAGTAACCTTTATGTTACTTAGCAATGGCTCCAAAGTGTAAGTATGGAGATGTTGGCAATTTAGATATGCCAAAGAGCAGTCACAAAGTATTTCTTTTAAGTGAAAAGATGAAAGTTCTTGACTTAATAAGGAAAGAAAAAAAGATTTATGCTGAGGCTGCTAAAGATTTATGCTAATAATGAAATCTATCAATGAAATTGTGAAGAAGAAAAAAGAAATATGTATAATACATATACAGCTCAGTGCTATCTGAGGTTTTAGGCATCCACTGGGAATCTTAGAAAATATCCTGTGGGTAAAGGGCAACTACTACACTGAGCAACCCATGCAATGAGGAAACTACTTGAGGCCAGAACAGAACCATCCAAGAGGATTAGAGGGAATAGTCCTGATGTTCACACAAGGCAGGGAAGAGTACCTGTTCCCACTAGCCAGATTTAAATATCTCATTATTTAAAGAAAATTAGGTAAAAGACTCATATTTAGTTTACTTTAGTCATGGGGAATAATTAGCTGTAGCCTATATGCTACTCTGGTTCTATCTAACAATCTTAAAAGCAAGACATAAAAGGGATCAAAGTGTTTCCAAGTAATTTAACCACATCCCAGAATAAAGCTCAAGGATATACATAGGAGTACAAAAATATCCAGCACCCAACAAGGTAAAACTCACAATGTTTGGCATCCAATAAAAAATTACCAGGCATGCAATGCAGCAAGAAAACATTACCCGCAATAAAGAAAAAGCCCAACCAATTGAAACCAACCCAGAACTGAAACAGATGTTAGAATTAGCAGACAAATACATAAAAGCAGTTCTTATAACTGTAGCCCATATGTCCAGAAGTTAAGTAGAGACATGGAAGATTTATTTTAAAAAGTCTAAAATCAAACTTCTAAACATGAAAACTGCAATATCTGATATGAAAAATGCAATCAATGGTATTAACAAAATAATATTAGATGAGATGAATGGTAAATACGCTGAATGGAATTAGATTTTGGAGTGGAAAACAGTAGCAAAATGATAGCAATAGAAGCTACCCAAAAAGAAACAGAAGAAAAAAGTATAAAAACAGAATTGTAGGACACCTTCAAGTAGCCTGATAAATGTGTACTTGGAATCCCCAGGTAGAGGAGAGAGAGAGCTGGAAAGAAAAATATTTGAAAAACCAGTGTCTATAATTTTGGCAGATGATGAAAACTATAAATCTACAGATTCAAGAAGCTCAATACATCTCAAGCACAGGGAATATAAGGAAAATTACAAAAAAGCACACTATAATATGATTGTTCAAAGCCAGTGATGAAGAGATAAATTTAAAAACTGCCAGAGAAAAATTACACAAATGTACAGATAAACAAACATAAGGATGACAGGAGATTTCTTGGGAAGAATGATGCAAATGAGAAGACAGCAGAGCTAAATTTTTAAATTAACGAAAGGAAAAAAATTCAACAAAGAATTCTGTGCCTAGCAAAAATATTTTTCAGAAACCAAAATGTAATTAAGATATTTTCATCAGATATACAAAAACTGAATGAATTCATCACCAGTAGACCCACCATGCAAGAAATTTTAAGGAAAGGCAGAAGGATAATTATGCCATATGAAATATGGATCTTTACAAAAGAATGAAGAGCATTAAAAATGACAACTATATGGATAAATATATATGATTTTTCTTATTTATCTCAATGATAATTGACCAGGTGAACAAAATAATATAAATGTACTTTTTAATTTATAACATATACAAAAATAAAATGTATGACTACAGTAGCATAAAGTCTAGTAGGGGAGAAATGGCATGTCTATTGTAAGGTTCAGTATTACACATGAGGTGTTATAAAATCATTTGAAGGTAAATAGAGATAAATTAAGAGCATATATATTATGAACTCTAAAGCAATCACTAAAATAACAATACAAAGATATGTAGCTGATTCGCCAACAACAGATAAAATGGAATCATAAAATAACCCAAAACAAGGTAAAACAATTAAGGGAACAAAGAGCAGGTGAGACAAATAGAAAACAAATAGGAAGATTATAGACTTAAAAACAAAGCAAATCCGTTTGCACATTAAATATAAATGGGCTTAAATGCCTTAATTAAAAGGCAGAGATTATGAGATTGTAATATTCAAATATATTATGCCTTTATATAAAAAATCATCAATATAAAATTCCTGACTTTACCAATATGAAATATATTAATGCAATAAAATTATACTTATACCATATAAACATACACAAATAAAAACAAAGTCCAAAAAGTACACAAATAGCACAAAAGTAAAAGGTTGGAAATCAGTATACTGTCTTAACACTAATCAAAAGAAAGCTGTATTATTATCTGACAAAGTAGATATCAGAACAAAGACAGGAGTAAGAAGTTTCAGTAATAAAGAAGTTCATTTTATAATGATAATGTTGTCCATTTATCAAGAGAATATAATTATTCTTTACGTTTATGCACCGAAATACTTGAAGCAAACTGCAAACATATTTTAAATTCACAGTTTATTTGGAGACATTAATATCTCTTTCTCAGTAATTAATAGACTAAGTAAATATGAAAATCAGCAAGGAAACAAAGACTTGTACAACACTATCAATCAACTTGACATAATTGGCGTTCCTAGATCACCCAAACATAGAATACACAGCCTTTTCAAGTGCATGCAGACTATTTGCAAAGATAGATTATATTCTGGGAGAATAAATTAGTTCTAATAAATACAAAAGGATTCAAGCCAAACAAATATGTTCACAGACCACAATAGAATTAAATAGAAAGAATGCTTATATTATGTTATTATTCTTTTAGTATCTTTAGGATGTGTAATAATGTTATCGCTCTCATTTTTGATATGTGTAGTTTGTGTTTTCTCTGTTTTTCCCCAATCAGTATGGCTATAGGTTAATACATTTTATTAATCACCATTAATATTTTCTATTGTTTTTCTGTTTTTTATTTTATTAATATCCACCTTTATTATTTCCCTTTTTCTGCTTGCTATTGTGTTTATTTTGTCTTATTCTTCTAGTTTATTCAGGTGAAAGTTACAGTTACTGATTTGAGATTTTTTTTTCCTCTTTTAATATAGGAATTTAGTGGTATACATTTTCTTAAGTACTGCTTTAGCATCATGACTCAAACATTGATATGCTGCATTTTCATTCACATTCAGCTCAAAATACTTTCTGATTTCCACTTAGTATCTACATTGACCTAAGGGTTATTTAGAAGTGTAATGTTTAATTTCCAAATATTTGGGAATTTTCCAGAGACAGGTAACATGTAAATTCTTTCCATGTTGATCTATAGGTTTAATACAATCTCAATTAAAATCATAGAATGCTTCTTTTTGGTAGAAATTGACAAGCTGATTCTAAAATTTATGTGGAAATACAAAGCATCCAGAATAGACAAAGTATCTTTGAAAAAGGAAAAAGCTGGAGGACTGCACAGAAGCTTTGATTACAAGACTTATTATAAAGCTACAGTAATTAAGGCAGTATGGTATTAACATCAACACAGACAAACTAGTCCAAAACTAGATCTACATGTGTATAGAGAATTTATTTTTGATAAACGGCAAAGAAAATTCCAAGGGAAAATGATAGTCATCAACAAATGATGATGAAATGATTGAATATCTGTATGCAAAATAATGAATTTCTAACTATACATAATATACTAGCATCTCAAAATTTATTATAAACATAAATGAAAATATAAAATTATCAATTTCTAGTTAAGAAAATATAAGAGAAACTCTTTTTGATCTTGGGTTAAGCAAAGATTTATTAGGCATGACCCCAAAAGTACAAACCATAAAAAACAAATTGATAAATTATACTTTATCAAAATTAAAACTTCTTTTCTTCGAAAGCTTCTATTAGGAGAATAAAAAGACAATTCACAGTCTGGGAGGATATTTGCAAAATATCCTGTTAAATAACCGATAACCATTAAATACAAATACTCAATATTAAATAATAAGAAAAGAAACAATCCAATTAAAAACATACCAAAAAAATCAAATAAACATTTCACTAGAGAAGATATACAACTAGCAAATAAGCACATTAAAAGATCCTTGACATCATTAGGGATGTGAAAATTAAAAGCAAAATTTAAAACCATGTTAAGATAAAATAAAGCTTGTGTGAGGGGATATGTATATTACGTCCACATAATAATTTCTTAGCTCCACATTTCACTGTGACTGTCAGGACGCAGCTTTGTCAGTTTGTTCTCTCAGTGAGGAAATTGTATTTCTTACAGCCATTCTTTCTGAATATTTCTCAAGATACTCATGTTCTCCCCTTTAGGATCTCAGTACAGAAAAAAATGGAGGAAGCAATGTAGCCAGCATTCTTGTTAGTTTGCATAGAACAACTAACTGATCAAAAGGGTTGTTGTGTACATTATAGGAATTTGCCCTTAATCATATCTAAAGTGTATAATTCTTCACAAGGCTGTTGTCTCATGATCTTGACTTGCTACATGGCTCACTGAGGTCACCTGAAGAAATATATGTGTTTTTCCTGTTTTTTTTTATTTTTTAAAAATAGATGATCCTAACAAGTTTGTTTGGAATGAGTACAAAAATAAATTTGGAGTGGATGACTCTGAGCTTTTTAGATTATTTTGTTCTGTTTGAATTGATTTGCCAAGCCATTAATAAAAACAGCAGAAGGATACAACTTTACACTTGATTTGTACTTAATGTTCATCATGTTGACATTTTGAAAAATGTTTGTTAGTTGCCTATAGGTGGGGCATCATGACCTGCTCTGCAATGAAGCTGGTAGTGAAAGATAGATAGGGCCTGTACAGAAGTGGAGTTGTACCCTGCTCTGTAGATCTGGGGAGAAAACAGTCAAACAGGAGGCTGTGGGTAGGACCGAGACACATGTATGTCTTTATTAGACATTGTTTCTGTCTTAGGTTCATTTCCAGAGATTTGAAAAACAATAAATGCTTTGTCACATGACCATTAATCAAGAGGTGTGCATTCACTGGTTATACGGACCCTGAGGCCATCGTCAGTTTTCTTATTGGCGTCAACACCTGTGTTCCAGTTTTCTCATCTCAAGGGATCATACTCTTATTATTCTTTCTTCCAAAAAAAAGTCCCCATACTACTTAGGACAATAGTTTTAGACTGCCTTTATATACCAGAATAAAGAACTGCCCTATTTTAGACACCTTAAAACCTTCCTTCTAGTTGCTGTTTCATTTTATCACCTTAGTTTTCCAATCTCTGATATTTCTTCCCACAGGGCTTTGTTTTTATCACTTGTAGTTGACACTGGCTTTGCATTAGTCCATGCAGAGCCATAGCAACACTTGAACACACTTCCTCGTCTTCAGCACACTCATAATTGAATTAATCTTATACCCCTATATGTAGAAGACGTTATGGAGAATTTTGTATTCTTTTAATATTTTTCCCAATTTCTGAAAGAGCCATTTGTTTCTAAGGAACTGTTGATATGATTTTTGACCAAATTCTAATGGATTTATCATTCTTAGAGGATGGTGGTCTTAGTGACCATTTTTGTTCAAACTTCTAGCCTAGTTTATGTTGTGTAACTACGCATAAGACAATTTAGTAATAGAAGAGGTTTGGCATTTTGAGAATTCCTGACATAGGACTTTTTAGTGAAATCTATTTTGCCATTCATCATTTTGTTCTTTACATAAGCATGGTCTCATTTGGGAAACACAAAATTCCTTCATCTGGTAGTTTAGAGGGTATGTGGTGATTAGAAAGAGAGGCTTGCCGATTAGCTAGCAGACTAACTCTACATAATAGCAGAACAAAGATTTCCATATTGACAGTAAAGGAAGAGTCAATTATGCTGGAGAGTATTTGTTGACACCGAAAGGAATTCTTTTGACCAATGCATAGTTTTGACTGACAGTTTACTGATGTACAGTGTGAAATACATACAACTGGCCACTTGGTGGTTTCTTCTTCCTGAAGGAAAACCTACTTGGAAAGTCAAATTCTATCAGAAGGTTGCTTGGTGAATTGAACATGTAAGGAGACTTAGTTGATGGATTGTGATCTTAAGGTAGAATATCTTGAAATCTGTTTCTATCATTGGGACGGACCTGCCAAGAAGAGTGGATATGGGTCATCTTGCATGTCCTGTATCCTGACAGTGCAAGAGGCACCTCTTTATGGCACCTCTTTTCTTGTCTGTTTTTCAGACACACATTAATTCAGCCACCAAATGTGTTAGTATCTTGGAGTAGATTATTATTCTTATTCACTTTCAGTCATTGCTTTTCTGGGCTTTAATTTTGATGAGACTTCATTGTCTTTAAGGTAGGTGTTCTTGATTTGTTTCTCATTATTTTTGTTCACTTTAGACTACCAGATTTTTACTGGCTCTATACCACTCTGAAGGTGTGCCCAGATCATGTGATGTGTAAAATAGGCCAAGGAATGTGAACTGGGAAGACAAGCTGTTACCTCATCCTTTTCTCTCACACCCAAGACAGTATTGTCATAACAATAACTTTGAATCTCTTCCACTTACCTTAAAAATTAAACCTTTATAACTTCAGTGCTTATCTGTTTTTAGTAATGAATTATTTGTAATATACTTTATTATTGGTCATGCCACTGACGTCAAAATCTGCTAATTTGAGTCAGTTTCTACATATAGCTAATCCTGTCCTTTGAGTTTTAAACTTATTTCTATCTCAGAGGATAATATATCTTAGCTCTGGGAAGGTATCCCACTGCAGCCTTGTATGTATTGACAAAAAGTAGACATTATATTTAATAAAGGAATTGCTTTCAAGGTGAGAATTCAACATCCCCTTGTAGGTTATTTTTCATGAGTATAGAGGGACAAAACATCTGGAGTACTTTGGGTCCCAATTAAGTCATCATAAGAACACAAGTTCTGACTAATATCCCATTTCCTTTAGCCCTTTGTCTATGAAAACGCCTATGACCTATTTAGTTAACATATTTATGTCATGTGGAACATCAATAGTAAAGAAATGCTGTGGTTAAACATATGTTTTTTAAAGCATTTACAACCTTATTTTCTCAAGTAGTTTGACAAGTATCTAAACTCTGTACTCCAATGTCCCTGTCCAAGGAAAACAACAAAAAGTCAATAAATGGAGGAGAAAATTGTAATATTATTTTTAGGTGTCTGTTATTCTCATGCATCTGGTTAAAACTCTCCTAATTATATTCTAAAAGGTATTTTCAATTAAACATTTTGATTTAGATACTTCACTGTCATTTTCTGCTTAATTTTGGAAGCTGTGCTGTAGGTTGAACCAACAACAAGAGTTATTGTGAATTCATGCTTAAACCCAACATAAGTGAGTTTTTTAATGTATTTGGGGAAAATCTATTACCAATCCATAAAATGTGAGTGAGAAGTGGTCAAACGGGGCTAACCAGAAAAAGTTCCTTGTTCGTTTTTTGCTACGGACTTCTGCTCTTGGGAGCATGGAAGTACAAAGCCTATTACTTCCTCATGATTCTAGTATTTCATCTGAGTCATAGCAAATCAGAACAGTTAGCTCTTTTGGTTATAAACATACATTTCAAATCAATGCATTTTTTAATATACTTTTAGGTTCATTGAATGTCCTGGTGCTTTTCAAGGAGGGTGTATAATGATGAATTATGGTGAATTATAAAGGAACAAGATGGCATGTGACTACCATGGTACTCTTGTAGATTTTCATGTCTTGGAATTCATGTTTATACTATCAAAATAGCAACTGAAATTATATACACACATATGTACACACATATATGTACACATGTAGATATATTTGAAACATATATGCATCATATATATGATATAGGTAATATAGATGATATATTTGATATATATATCTGATATATGATGCATATATGACATATATGATATATTAATATATATCCTATATGATATACTATATTACATATATCACAAATCACATATACATATATATGTATATTATATGTAATATATGAAACTGATGGGTTTAAATAAACTAAATTGTGTTATACTAAGGGAAACGTCTAACATCAATTCACGTTTTTTATATAGGTGTTTAGATCCCAGTCTCTTACCAAATAACTACATAGTAGAAATGTCAAATGAAAGTATATTATGGACTCTTTGTTAATAATAAAATTAATCTTTTTAAACAACTTTTTTTATTGCAATTATTGCTACATAAACTTTCATTGTTTCACTCTGTCTTCTAGACACTATTAATGTACCATTGTATTTTTAAAGGAATCTGGTTTGACAGAGGAAATTAAAATTTCGTAACTACTGGGGAAAGTGTGATTTTTCTTTTTTCCTTAATACCGATGTTCAGGATGTTTAAAATAAAACTTAGTAATCATGAAATAAACATTTTCTCCTAGAAAAATGATATTTTATCAGATTCTATGCAAGGAACTGGAGAAACACAAGTAACAATATATTTGCCAAAAGAAACTCTGTTAACATTATAAAAGTTATTTCAAATAACAAGTACCTTTGAAGTAAATATGTTCCAAAGGCAGAACCTAACATTAGCTACCTTGGGAATGCCATTTCTTGTCTAGACACCCACGTTTAAAAAAAGCTATTAAAATGCAATATTCAGCAAGTATTCAAGCTTCCCCCCTTTGCACTTTTTCTTAGCATTCTCCACTGAAGGGCACTCTGCTTTCCAAGTGAGGACATCTACATTTCATAAGTATTATCCCTCTACAATATATGCTATTTTTATTCTGTGCCCTGGAGTCATAATGAAAACATGAGAAGATACTTGTTTGTTTCTTCCTCTCATTTGGAATCTTTTCTGCTTTTCCTGAACTAAGAGTAGTCAGAATGTTTCAGGTCTAAAATCCAAGCCTCACTTAGTTGATCTGAAGGACTTTTTTTATGGTCCTTGGCATCTTCCTGACTTCACAGATTCAAAGACTGATCAGAAACAAAACTCTTTTGTGCAGACAAGTGTGCTTAACTCTACCCTCTCCTGCACCTCTGAATCAGGGATGTTGACTTAGCATCAGAGGAATTGTAGGAGCTAATGATGCCTGACTTTACTTGTTTGCTAAAAGTGGGCCAGGCCCTGGGGGCATTTAGAGAGCTCAGTGTTTTAATCATTTCCTTTGTGTTAATGTATTACATTCTTAAAACAGAGCATGATAGCAATAAGATACCTTGGGCAGTGTAGGACAGAACAGAGACAGTTGTTCACATATTTTATGCTGGAAAGAACATGCTAGATAAAAGAAGAAAGAAAGCAACAATGGTAAAAAGGAAGAGTTTAACATCATTGTTATTTTCAGTGGTAGCACAGATACAATGAAGCAAAAGGAAAGACAAAGAGGGAAAGGGTTGGACCTGAGAACTATTAGGTTGCTGCAAAAGTAAATATGGTTTTTGCTGTTGAAAGTTATGGTAAAGACCACAATTACTTTTGCATTAACCTAACCATTCTTTGTACAGTTTTTATTCTGTGTGTTTGGATCAAATGGGTAAATTTTAGGAGACAATGGCCTAGGCAAGGTTTTAAGAAGTTATATTCCCACAAATGTCATCCATCTCTATCTGTCTATCTATCTATCAATCAATTAATCATCTGGTTTATCTATCTATGTGTCTGTCTATTTTATTTTTCTGTGCTGGAATAATACATGATGAGAGGATTTTGTCTTAGCAGTGCTGTAGCATGGATATTATTTGTAGTGAAAATTAATTTAGGATAATCCCATTATAATATGCTCAATTGTTTAGGGCAAGCATAAAGCAGGCACACATTGAAAATAGCCCTTTAAAATAGCTGTCAAGTATGTATTTGTGAGCTAGGACAATGAAATCCATACCTGGATAAAGCCTAACAGATAGCTCTAAAATTATGTTTTTTCTTAGTGTTATTATTAAAAAACAAAACCAGGACCCATTCATATGCCCAATAGAAATCTTACAGGACATTTGAAATTGGTTTTGGCTTCCCTACGCATATTCTTCCTTTTGTTTTCTATTTTAGAGTTTTATAATTTGTCAGGTGTGTGCTGTTTCACTTTGCTGTTTTTGTAGAAAGTTGACTCCAAGCAGAGGCAGCTATGATATAGAGTTACTAGGACCTAAAATCTGGTTTTTGAATTCCAGCTCTCTCTTCAGCCAAGTCAGGTTACTTTTTTGAGTTTAGGCGATAGTTGAATCAGGCTGTAAAAAAAAAAATCAAATCCAAGAAAAATGGAAGAGAAATGCGTCTAAAATGTTTTTTAAGCCCAGTGACAAATTCTGATGAGGGCTGCCTCATTGACACTCCATTTGTGATCCAGAAATAAACATTATAATGAATAAACACATTTTTAGAATCAAGTCATGTTAACTTGAACTTTAATCTTCTTCTAGAACCATTTAGCTTTAAATCACATGGTTTTAAGGCCTATATCCAGCGTCTGGACATACCTGTGGGAGTAGCGTGTTACCATACAGTAAATTGCCCATTTTTCTAAATGAAGTTGCTGAAACATGATTATTTGCTTTCATAGAGTAAATACATTTCTGTGAAATCATATACCATGTATTTGCACTTCAGCATTTAAAGTCCTCACAGCTTTACTATGTGAGATATAAAAAGTCTTGGGTGAGGGGCAGGCACTTAAATATTTTCCTGAATTATTCCAAGATTTGGCAAGAGAGTTTCCATTTCAATTCATCAGTCACTCTTAAAAGAGTGGGTGGATTTAACTACTTTTTGTGGCCTTCAAAAAGCCATGCATCTCAGTTACACGCAGAGTGGCATTTTAACACTTTGTCTTCAGGGTCCTAATTTTCAGATACTTTGTAGTCTTGCAGATGCTTACTCAGTTTCAGTTTATATTGAAAACAAATGCATAAAACCAAACACAATGAAAGATAGAATGTAGAGTGAAAAGGGGACCAGCCTCATTTATACACTGTATCAAAGTTGCCTGAAAAGCAGGTGGTCCTTCTCTGGGAGATTTGTTCCATAGAAAGCCATCCATAATTGGCCGACTTCATAGGGAATATAAACATTTTGACATACCATACCTTACTATTGAATAAAATATGTAATTAATGTGTTTATTGTTTCCTTTTTAATTTTTATTCCATGTTGTGAAAGTCAAAATTAGAAAATGGGTGGAGGAAAATCTTCTACTCATCAACACACCTTATCAGTCCCATCCTCCTCATGCTTATTCCATTCTCTTCTTTTTCATTGACAAAAAATTTATTGAGCATATGTTATGTGTTAGGCATTGCACTACATGCAAGGAGTGTTCAAAATGATAAATGAGATATTTTCCCTGCTCCCAAGGAGCCAGCAATCTGGGTTGGAGCATTTTGCAGATAGCTATGACATAGGCACCATAGGGTATTTCTTAAGTGCCTTAAGAAATTCACAAACAAGTTACTTTTAGAGGGCATGTGTTTAGGAAGGCCACAGATGATCACTCAGGTCATCAGGTATATCAGACATATTCTATAGACCCAACTATAAAACATACGATTTTTGTTCTTTTACTGCTGGTTGTATTTAATGTCAGTAAACACAGGCATAGCTTAAACACACAAACTTCTTTAATTCAGCCTTTCCCTCCACCCCTTGACCTAACGCTGGAGGGGAGGATGGAGATCCCCAGCCAGAGGGAACACTCCACCATCTCAACCATAAGCAGTAATTAGAAATGGAGGAAGGTCTCCTTTGGAGTTCATTAAGACCCTAGATATGCCTCTTTCCATCTATGAGACCCAGCAGTCTGGATCGTGCATCACTAGCCTTATTGGTCAGGCGAGGCTCACTGAGTTTAATAGTGGTCCTTATCAGCTGTCCCCAGCTACCTGTCCCTAGCTTCTTTCCATCCAATGGGTCTGTTATTAAAAAATCAAACCCAACCTTCTGTTATCCCAACAAAATTGGATTTTACCTCTGAGGATCTCGAGACATCTCTGAATATGGTTAATATTATGATGACTCTAAAAGAAGCCTCATGACATATGACAATGGCAGAGCCAGAGTGCTAAGAACAGAGTCCTGTATTGCAATTCCCATGTGGACCAAACTGTGCAGACTATCAGCATCGATGGAAAATTTCTCATCCTTGATTTCAGCTTTTGTTCATCTCCTTCTCTCACTGGCAAGTTTATCAGTGCTAGTATTGGAGTAAAGTGATTGGTCTGAAGCCTTACTTTTGTCTGTTATTTCTCCCAAATGGGTGAAGGTGTTAATGGAGAATAAACATAATGAACAGTCAAGAACATAATAAAGTTAGAGGGACAGCAGGAAGCTTGGATCAATGGCCCCTGGAAAATTGAGAATTGATTGTAATTACAATAGATCAGAAGGAGCCCTCCTATCTCCCAATGAGTTTTCTGCTGCAATCAGCTAAATCTTAGGAGAGTATCTTAGTCCTTAAAGTTGAATGGGAAACTTTCCTTGTCCTGTAAAGGCTTCTAACATCTCTGTAGATCATGGTGTTACCCTTCATAAAGTCCAGACCACTGTACTGCTAGCCCACTGGAGCTCTGCACTGGAGGGAACACTTTTTAACTATAAAGCATGATGACTTGCTGAGCATGTAACACCAATGGGAAGAAATAATATGGTGGGTTTGTTGTTGTAGTTTTAAATTCTGTCAAAGACCTTTGAGGTTACATGGGGTAGAGCATGCCAGGTTAAAAAAAAAAAATCCAATATTGTTTTTGTTAATTTAGTTCTGTTTCCATCTTTGTCTTCTTCCTCCACCCCCTTGCTCCGGGTCCAGTGGAGAACTCTGGTGATTCACCTATCTGCACAACGATTTGGGCTAGGATGCATCTTGCTTTAAATGTCTGTGGGAAACTTCTGAGCGTGCGTGGGGCGAGAATTCTGAGAGAGAGGAGCATTGCTTTTTGTATGAAAACAGTTGGGATTAGATGAGTCTGATTTCTTCCAATCCCACTGACCTTGAGACAAATTGACCAGATCTAGCAATAAAACTGTCATCTTGATTGCAAAAGAAGGTAGTTTAATATCCATATTGCATGATCAATTGTTTGCTAGTTTATAGCAACTATTAAGATTTCAAATGTACTGGTATTCACAGTTTTACACTGAGATTTTCCTCTTACTTCATTAATTATACTTTGCAGTATTTTTTCAATTAAATAGAATTTAATAAAATTTCTGAAACACAAGTAATATGTCGTGAATAGGTTATACTGCAACTGTTCATTAACTATTACTGAAAAGTATAATTAATGAAGGATAGAATAAACCTTGTTACGAAGGAGACAGCAATGACCACTATGGAAATGTTTAATTGGTTCCCCCATTTTTTTTTGTCCCCTAGATTTTCTTCTCCTCAGACTTGGAGGGTGGAGCGGGGGGAAAGGCAGCATTGACACTTTTCTTTTTCTTTTTCTTTTTTTCAGATTCAGAAGAGTAAAAAGACCTCATAGACAATAAAAGAGGCTGCCAATGTCTTTCATCATTCTAGCTGAGCTTCTTCATTCTCCTTCTTCTCCTTCTTCCACAAAGACCCATATCTGGAGAAGGTGTACAACTTTCAAAAACAAGCCCCCCTTCTAACCCTTGGCCTTCTCTCACACCATCTCCTACCAGGGGATGACTCTTTGGGGGTGGTTTGAGGTCTTAGAACTCTGGGAGATATTCCCCTGAACAAACCAAACAACTTGAGATTTTTACTCTCTAACAGAAATAAAACATGAAGGGGCATCCTCAAAATCCTTTGCTAATGACCTGGCTTTCAAGGCACCTGTCTTACCTGATGAGAATGGACATCCTGGATGTACTGGGAGAGGCCTGAAAAAGCCACACACACAGTAATTGCCATTTTATGACTGTCAATGCTGTTACTTTAAATGTTGTCATTTTTGCACCGGCTACTGACGATACAGCCATGCTAACATTCGTCACAGCAAAGATGATGATTCCAGTCTCTGGTTCCTTTCCTGAGTCAGGAACATTAGTTTAATCCAATTTCCTTTCAGACTTAAAATTGTTCTTATGCTTTTTTCTCCCACATGTATAATATGTAATTCTGTTTGTTTTCTTAAAAAAAAAAAAGATTATTCTATAGGAATCTTTATTTGATGCTTAATTTATTTTCTCTGTGCATTCATTAGTATAAACCTGAATGTTCAGCTGATGGCCATACTGTTGAGTGGGAACCTATTGTTTTCACTGGTAGCATCTGTAACTAAGTAGTTACTGACATTTTTACCACTGGCTGGTCATCTTGTTTTGGATATCTGTGGTTTGACTTCATCACTCTTCTTTTTATTCAGTAAAGTGCTAAAGGAATTAGTATCAGGGAGATATGGCAGATAAATCTTTGCATTTTAGCGAGTTTTAAAAACACAAGGTAGAAGTGGATTAATAGTATGAATCAAAAATAAGAATAGTAGATGTAGCATGGAAAGAGAATAGCATTGCAGCCCCCTTGAAACCAAATTACAGGTGGGATCTAGGGGAGTGCAAGTAAAGTGTGATTTTATGGGTCTAAATGATGTGATTTGGATAAAAGTATTCTTAAAATGGGGTGTGGTTACATAGGAATCTCTGAGTCCTTCCCAAGAGTAAAGCACATGCTGGTGATGAAGTGGGGATTAGTAATAGGAAGAAAGAGAACTAGGCAATAGTTTTAAGTGTATTCCCCACTACAGATTTAATTTGTACATAAAAAAGCACAAAAACAGATATTTAAATGTCCTTTCTTTACGAAGGTGAAATATTGGCATTTTTTCAGAAAGAGACTGTGTGCGGTCTACCAAGACCTTTGCCTTGCTGAAATGTTCCCCCAACAGAAAGATTTGTAGAACTTTGTTGTACAGAACGGACAACAGCAGGCTGATGTTTAAACAGATTTCTTCTGCCAGCTTTACATTTTGTCTTGGAGAAACACTTAGGTTTTTCTGTTATGCTCGCTGCTTTCCTAACAATGACCTCACTACATAATAGGGCCACAAATTCAAATGGCTTCAAGAACCTAGCAGGTCAAGTAAATGAATAAAACAAGACATGTAATATCACAGTCATTGTGGTAAATGGCAATTCGTAGTGCGCCTTTGTATCAGTGAGACAGGAAGGAGCAATGGGGACTTTAAGAAATTGGAGAGGGTGAGTGCTGTCAAAAAGGGGTAGTCGGTAGGCAGCTACTAGATTTAAGCTGTGAGACGATGGGGGTCTTAGATACCTAGGATTTGATATAAACCCTCTCCAAATTTTCACATATTGACAACTAACCCAAAAACTTACAAACACTGTGCTAATCAAATGAAATATGCCTGTAAGCTGTGTTCAATCTATGGGACATCAGTTTGCAAACTATGTTCTTAGAGGTGGTATGATTTTGTATTGAAATTAAATATAACCAAGTGTATGTCCATTTTTGACCTTGAAACCTGGACTTTTTACCTCATTTATATTCTGTATTTTTGTATGTGGAGCTTTTTGGCCAGCCAAAATAGAAAGTCTACAGCTTCCATTTTATAATCCAACAAGCTACACGCAACAACATTTGAAAAAGAAACAGGAATATAGCCATTTTTTTCTAGCACTGATAAAAATGGAAATGTTTTTCATTTACTTTAAGTCATTAATCAACTGAAAAAGAATGGAAAGAGAATTTCATTCCATCAGGAATGAAAAGTTACACCAAAAACTCTCAGTGAAGTAAAACAAAACTCCATGTAACTCACTCTTAGCTTTAAATCTTTAAAAAGTGTTTTGAAGGGGTATTGAATAAAAATGCAAAGTTATCTATTAAAAATACAAACTACTATATTAGATGATGCTATGGTTTGATACTGGAGCTGATAAAACATTAAAATAATTATTCCAAATCAGTGCTGACTGGAACAGCAATATTTCCAAAGCTCTAGCTTATGTTCTTTGGTCTTTTAATTCTCTTGAAACAGTTTTCTTCAAGTTAAACAGCAATTTTGGACAAACATTATTTTGTTGCACAGATTATGGCGTCTTCCTCTAGTTTACACACACATAGCAAGGGCTTAGACTCCTTAATTAAGAATTGACCTGTATGTGGGGACAGTAATAGGGACAGTCCGACCACAGACATAACCACACACTCTACACGTTCCTGGGTAAAATGTGACAAATCGAGTTAGCCCTTGAATTTGGGTCCCCATATCACCAAATAGCTCTACATCTAAGTTGTGTTAATGTGGTATGTTTCAGTGGCATAATGACCCATTCTTATGGAGGCTTTTGTTCCATTTTTGTGTGTGCGTGCCAACTTTCTTAGGTTATGAGCCCTAATGGTTTATGGCAGCAGGCAAAAGACTCATTTCTAACCCATTAAATTCAAATGGACTTTGTTCTGTCCATTTCATTTCTGGAGCTTTTAAAAACCACTGAAAACATCTGACATGATGCCGTTGTGGATCTGATACAGTTAAACAGTAAAATGATACCTAAACATCTGAGATCCAAATAATAACCTAGTGCACATGTGATTCATTTGTAGAATTTAAGTCATGATATTATATTTTCTACATGGACCATGCCTTTAAATACAAAAGTGAAAAGTAAAAAGCAACATTATCACGGGATGTGAGACAGTAATCCAAAAAGTTGGAGACCAATTTTTGTTATCCATGTTTTGGAAGTATGGATATTGTTTATTTTAGTATCACTTCTCTCATGGGTCACTTTTCTTTAGATAGATAGATTGATTGATAGATAGATAATGTAATATATTTTCTTCTTTCTTAATCTATGAGCAGAGATTTTGATAATGGAAACTAATTTGTAGCATTCCCCACAAAGCCTAGGAAAAACAATAGGAAAAAAAGCACGAAATCTTTTTCTTGTAGTGAAGTAGAGAAGAGTCTGAGACTGGAAACCTGTGTATATAGTGTTCTATCCCAAATAAAGAGAATTCAGGGAATTCAGGCAACATTTTTTTTTTCCTAATTGGAAACTTTGTTCTGATTCGGAGATGCCCACACACCCCACAGGAGATGTGGTGCTGGCCCACCACAGTGCTTGGAACATGGTCAGCATTCAGGAAACACATGCAGAATCGTCTAACTGAATTCCACTATCTACTTGTGAATGCAAACAAAATTCAAATATCCCTGAAAATGTATTCAGCGTCTCCTATATGCCAAGCACATTGCTAAAGGCTTATCTTCTTATCTTCTAAGTATATGCAGGCATACCCTACTCACACAAATAGCTTATCATAAGAGATGGGAAATTGCAGGTAATTTGGGAGAAATTGTCATAGCCAAATGCATGAAAAAAATAAAATAAAAACTTTTCTATGGCCTCTTGATTTAAGAAAAAAAACAAAACAATAAAACAGGATTCATTTGTGAATGTCTTTCCAAAAGGGATGATGACAGCAATCTCTATGAAACATCAGTGGATTTACTGAAAATCCAAGTTGAAACTTTTAAAACCTTAAACAGAATATCCTGAAGCAAATAGGAGATCCTCTATGTGCAGCATGAGGAATCACTGCATAGTACTGCTCCACCAATAATACGATTGGTACAGCACCAAACCGTGGCAAAATTAGATGTTAAAGAACATAATGTTGCAATAATGATGTTATATTGGATCTTATTCATGAACAAATGAAAAGTAATACTTATAATTTGTCCGCTGTGATCCATGATTAAGGCCCTCATTATCACTGAGAAAATGAATTTAATGAAAAAATTGCAATGGGCAGTGACGATATTCCTATAATAAAGCCTCCCTCTGGAGATCAAGAGACATATTACCTGCCAAGGCCAGATTTCAGTTTTTAAGGTTTCCTCTCACCAAAGACACTGGTGGGCACACAGGTGACGCTAGAATTAGAATGTTACCAGAGTCAGTTTATCTGATCGTGAACATGGGCCCAGGAAGATTAGAAAAATGGAAAGCAGGCTTCTGAAGGTTCTCCTTGGACATTTGTAAAAAGACTGGGTGCTTCTCCAGGAATGTCTGAATGAAACAAGAACTGCACCACTGAAATAGCTTCTTGTTTTCATATTAAACAAGGAACAGTTGTGCAGTGGATGACCTGGACTGAAAGATGTATCGTGGTCAAGTTTAAACATTATTAATTCCTGACTGTTTTCTTAAATACCCCTACCTGATTCATTTTTTAAAAAATATTGCCAGACATATTTGACATGAATTCATGTTTACTCTGGCTTCTGTTCCCAAGCGGAAGTGGATTAATCCTGGCAATGGCTGGCTTCACGAACTGTACTTGCACCCAGCCTGGGCTGCCATCTGCTGAGCCAGGAGAAGCAGGGAGTGGGGTGTGGGCCCTTTCAGTTTGCTCAGGGCACACTCATTCAGCCTCCCCTGAGGAGACCTTGTCACCCTTGGGTGTAAATGCTTGCTGTTGCGGACCAGTGACAGTGCCAACTAGAGACCCATCCTCTCAGCTTTGGTCAGCTTCAGCTGGGATTCCTGAATCTCACTCATGTATTCCTCATGAGTGCTGGCTTCTGAACCTGCAGAAACATTTCTCAGTCAGTTTTTGGTGAAGGGTAACTTATTTAAAATAAAGCCCATTAAAATCCAATGGCTATAGAGTGGGTTTTAAATAGATTGCCCTGAGACACATCCTTGTAGTCTTTGCTTCCCTCTCATGACCTATCTTGGGGTAGAATTTGTGTAATACTATCCTTGTCTTTGAGCGGGTATATGTGTGATGGTACAGAAATACAGTCACATATTATATTAATATATATAGATGTATAGGAAAAACCTGCAGCCATAGGTATTGTCCAGTAACTGATTCTAGAGGTAGTACTATAGAGTATACATTTCCTTTTTTCTTGCTTTGATGATATTTTTGTACAATTTTATATGCTGTAAAATTTTTTAAAATATATTTGCTATTTTCATTTGTAGAGCTTGGTTAGGCTTTTATCAGCTCTTGTGCTCACTGTACAACCAGATTCCCCCCATCTAATTTAAGTGTCTTCTCCTTTTCAAACTCTTTATATTTTCCATTTTTTTCTCCTATTTTTCTACTCTTCACATTTCTTCTTTTGCTTCTGTTCAGGTAACCGATTCTGCTTGCAGTATATCATTTTAGCACATACAAACACAAAATAATCAGAAAAATAAAAGCATCTTGTTCCATGTAATTCACATGCGGAAGTTTTGGGTGTCAAAGGTCGCTGGGGATAGATAGGGAGGCAGAAATAGATTGGGAAAAGGAAGCAGGAAGAAGGAAGTCTTTATGGGAATCAATTACCCAAAGCAAGGTGAGTCACTTAGAGGCAAATATGATGTTGTTGCTGTTTTCCCTGAGTGTAGAGCACAATTTTTGCTCTCACAGGTTTTTCTCTTTAGGATGCTATGCATCCTAAAGAGACCCTACTCACCATGGGTCTGTAGGCCCTCTCCTCATGAGGGCACTAGGCATGTGTGAATGGAAAACTCAACCCATCTCCTCAGCTTTAGATGTTGCTGCTGTTCAGCTGGCTTTGCGAGAGACATCTGGATTAATATCAAGAACATTTAGCAAGACTCAAAAGGGAGAGGCAAGCAGAACCCAAACTCAAACCTCCAACCAATATCTAGCTGAATAAATAGTTCTTTGGAGGAATAAGGAAGGGATTTCAGGATGTGTTCTGAGAATGCTCTTCCAAAAGGGAAGATGGTAATATGGATTTGTTTTGATTTCATGGTAGTGATAGAGTGTACTTCCATGATGTGAAATACACTTCTGGCAGATAAAATGCAGGTTGTAATTTGCATTTGTACATCACAGGGCAAAAGAATGGCCATCCATTCTAAGGAAGAGTGTTCTGTTCTCTAAGATGCTGTTTTGTACTGAAACAATGTTTCCAAATGCCATAGCATCTATCTCCAAATGCAAAATTACATCATAAGGATTCATGTAAAAAAAGAGTATACTGAGCTGCTATCAGAAAAATTAATGATGTGTTTATTGTAAATCTTTATTGCACAGGTGAGCCTGACAGTCCTTCAATGTATAATGTTCCCCCAGCATCTAGCAATGCATAAGTACTTGTATGTTCTTCTGATGACCAAATAAAAATGATGAGTTAACCCTCTTAATTGGAGTTGGAAAAATGAAAAGGCTGGTTTTTTTTCCTTTGAATGTTTCTCGTTGTTATCCGTGTTCTGTCTCAGATTTAGGGCTGACCAAACTCACTCCACCGTCTGTCTCTTTTATATTCCCCTAAACACCTCATGAAACTCAGGCACCAAGTGCTTTTGCCTGCACACTGAAAGACATACACAGAGTATGATTATATCATGTTTCCTTTCACCAGTTTTGACTGTGAGGGATGAAGTAAATGGGTTATCAGAAGCTCCTCAGAGGCATAAGAAATCTCAGCATTCATGGAATTAAGCTGGCTTCCATATGTTTAATTTTCTTTGGGGTACAATGATATTATAATTTTACAGCCCTTTGATGCTAGCGGCTTGAATTGCAAACTTTTTCTTTCTCCTATTCTTGAAAGGGGCATATTTGGCAATATTTTCCTGCTCCAGCCATGAACATAAGGAGTCTGACTAGGGAATACAGATGTTCCTTGACTTCTCATGGGGTCATGTCCTGATAAACCCATTGTGGGTTGGAAAAATCATAAGTCAAAAATGCATTTAATAGGCCTAGCCTACCAGCTATGTTTGCATCATAGCTTAGGCTATCCTGCCTTAAGCATACACAAGACACTTACATTATCACAGAGTTGGGCAAAAATCACATAATGCAAAGAATATTATCTAATAAAGTGTTGAATAGCTCATGTAATTTATTGAATACTGTTCTGAAAGTGAAAAACAGAATGGTTGTATGTGGTTTCTAGTGAGTGTGTATTGCTTTCCCATTATCATGAAGTCCAAAAATTTAAGCTGGGCCATCATAAGTCAGGGACTCTGTATAGTCATTACTTCTGTTTGTGGGAATAAAAGTGGTTTACATCCTGTACAGCACCCAGCCTCATGCCTTCCAACCAGCTCCTGAGAGAGAACCCTCTAGTGGTGATAGTGCATATTACACAAATACCTCCCCTTCACCAGGGCCACCTGATGTATCGTTTCTGGATGGTATTACTCTGATGAAGGGGACTGTGATGTTTCTCCAAAGCAGCTATGCCTGCCATTCATTGAAACATATTTTTTAATTTTTTATTTCTTAAAGTAAAAATAGAATTTACTCAATTTAGAAAGTATAGACAGTACATAGAAAACTTAAAATCACTTGTAATACCCCATCCAACAATTAATCATTGTAGGTACTTTATTTTCTTATGATCTTTTGCTATGCATTTTTACAGAGTTAAGGCCATATAGTAAATTTTGAATTATGGTTTGTTCACATGACATTGGACTGTAAGCATTTTCTTGTGAGTTTTTTAACCTCTCCATTAATATAATTTCAATGGCAACATGTTTTATTCTGTGGCTCCAGCACAATTTACTTAACCACCTCTCTGCCATTGAGAAATTAAATTATATGCTTTTATTTTACTTTTTGCAGTTGTAAATAACAGCAATGGAACTATTTATACATAAGCCTTTGTCACATTTCTGAATATTTCCATTGGACAAAATTCCATTGGACAGCGACTGGGTCACAGTTTTGATCATTTTTTGAACTCCTCATTCATATGCTCAATTCAAGTTCAAATCATATTCAAATATTTTGAAAGCCATATTTAAATAGCATATGGTGTTGCATCTCTGAATAGCTCTTGCTTTTTTTTCCCATTTATTTATTTTATTGCATTTTAGGTTTTGGGGTACATGTGAAGAACATGCAAAATTGTTGCATAGGTACACACATGGCAGTGTGATTTGCT
>NW_016107360.1:15826266-15829522 GCF_001604975.1 Cebus imitator | reverse complement strand
GAATGGGCGACTTCCCGTGGCTCCAATCGCCAGCCAAAAAGGCACGGACCGGTGTATTTTGTACGGAGAACCACGGCTCCGGGGCGCCGACAAAGCAGCCGCGCGGGGCAAAGCAGCGGCGCCGGCCGGCACAGCCGCGCTGGCCGAAACAGCCGCGCTGGTGACCTGCGGAGCTCCTCTGCCTGGGAATTTCCTAGTCTGCGGGCAATAAAAATGCGGCGCCCACTCACCCTCTGTGCTTTCACTGGGAGCTGCAATCCTGAGCTGTTCCTAAACGGCCATCTTGGATCCTCCAGCTCTTGTTTTTAATCATTGTTCCTTGTGATGGACAGATATCTTCAAGTCACACAAAAGCAAACCTAGTATTGATGGTGGTTGTGTTGTGGAGGAAAATAACATTAAATACTCTGATACTCTGAATATTCAACTCTAATTTATATACTATTGGACGATAACTCTTCGGGAGGTATGTGTATGTGGTGGGGGGAGGTGGGGTTAAGCCCTCCAGACTCTTCATTTTTTTCTGTTTTGCTAAATGTACGTGACAGCAGTAACTTAAGCCCTCCAGACTCTTTCAGTAATCTCACAGCCTAAAGCAGAACTTGTACTTTTATCGATGCCCTCTCTTCAAAGCTGTAAAGGGGCAAAAATTATGATTTATTCTGAGGCTTCAGGCAATGGCTTGTTGCCCTCTGCCCCAGCCCAGATGGAGCACAAAGAAGATGTTGGCAGATATGTTCAGCAATAATGATCAGAGGTCTGTAGATATCAGAAAGGCAGTCATTTACAATATGCTAAAACAGAGAGATCGAAAATGGCCAATAAGTTTTTTCATACTTCAGCCTTTCAGCATCCTCCTCTGCCCTGTGGGATCTGGTTGTACTATAATAACATTGCTATTGCCAGACCATTAATAATGATGATGTTTTTCTCAAGGGCTCTTAAATCACCCTCTCCCCAGCAGGCACAGACTTGGCCAGGCTAACCCCATTTTGCGGAAGGGAAATTATTTGTTTGAGGTTAAGCTGCAAATCACTGTGCTTTAGCACTAACTTTGTGAAGTCCCTAAGTCTTAGGTGTGTGTTCATCCTGAGGTGGGTAGCCTTAGGTGTCACTTCCATCCCTGTCGTCTACTTCAGACTCTTGATGAATTGGATTCATTGCCCTTTAGCTGAACCAAACAAGGACATTAATTTGAAATATCTGAAAGCTATTTGTTTGTCAAAGGATACCTCAAGTCATACAAGTTGTAGTGGTGACATTTCTGCCCCGAGCTGACGGATTGGGTTGTTTACTCCTTAAATAGCCATATGCTGTGAGTCAAGGGCAATGTAATTCCTGACCTTAAAGTGTTTATTTCCCAAAGATGACAGATTACCTACTTTGACACACACACATACAAATGCACACATGTGCACACACACACATGCACACATGCACGTAAACACACACCTTTCTAAAAATAATAATAAACACTATATTGTACAACACAGTTTACTAAGCACTGTCACATGTGTACTCTTACTTGATGCTCACCATTATCGTCCTGACATTGATGCTCCCTAAATTTTATTGATGAGGAAAATGAAATTTAGCAATAGCAGCATTGACATAGTTGTTTATTTGCTTTTATTTTACCTCATTTATAAAATATTTGAAAATTCTAAAATCATATAAATTTAATACATTGCCTTTTTTAACGTTTAAGAAAGCAGAATAAAACCAGAGTCATGAAGTAGAGCTAGCACAGATGGAGCATACCAGAGCAAATATTAATATGCAGACGCACAGGCTAAATCGGCCTCCCCGATTCCTAGCATTAGGTCATAAACAGGGTCTAAGCTTTCTGGAATCCTACTTTTAAATGGAAAGAAACCATTCAAAAGATTCACTTTCGTGAGGATGAGCACATCAGTTGTTTCAGAAAAAAGAAGGCTTCCATCCTGACAACTGAAAGAAACATGTTCTCTGGGTATTCAGTGAAGGCGGTGCTTCTCATGACTGCAGGTCAGGCTCACCTGGGAACATTAAGAAGTCCCCATGCCCAGGTCCCATCCAGACCAACTAAATAGCATCTTGGGGTGAAGGGCCAGGTGTCAGCATATTGTTTATGCACTCCATAGATGATTCTAATATGTAGCCAGGATTGAAAACCACTGACAGAGTAGAGTTCTACAATGAACTCAAGAACCAGTTCCATGTGGTGGGTGGTCTGAAGCCTTCTGTGTGCATCGTACACTACAGTTTAGAAGCTAGGTCTAGACTGGGTGTTCCCACCAGGTTTCTGATGTTCTTCCTAGATATGGGAGGGAGCAAGGGAAGGTTGAAGGGCAAAGGGCTTTAGAAAATGAAACTTAGCTGAGTTGGGTATTACTTCCATGAGTGGAACTTTGAGTAAAGTGATAGGTAATTTGGTAGCTTCGGCATGGAAAGTGATTCAAGAACACAACCTCAGCAAACTGGAAACCAGTGGGAGGGTGACTCAGAACCTAACCACCCCCAATGGCCCGTGGCAAAATCAAAACCAGTCTTATTTTATGCATCCCTGCCTGCTACCTGTTTATGACTCATGATTATGAGAGGTGGGATGGCTTCACCCCTTTCCTGATGTATTGGGCATCTCACTAAGCAAAGAGAGAAAATAACAGCATTTGTAGAGGGCTTGCAGTTCTGCTTTTTCACTGACTCAAGGTTCCCAGAGTTCCCTTACTTAATGTTTGCAGAGAAGATACCTAGGGGATGAAAAGCTACCTCTGTGGAAAGCTATCAACCTGCAGGCTTCTGGAAGATCATAGTATTTTTTTTTAATTTCACCAAGCATTTCTATGAAATAACTTGGCAATAGTAGATGTTTCTACAGGTAGCAACACTAAAAGTTTGTGGCCACTAAACACTTTGCAGTTTTTCAGGTACTCATGTAGGCAACATTAAATTTGGTCTCTCAACTTCACAAGAGTATCCACAAAAAGCAGAATGCCAGGCTGGGCGTGGTGGCTCATGCCTGTAATCTCAGCACTTTGAGAGGCTGAGGCAGGAGGATCATGAGTTCAAGATATTGAGACCATCCTGGCCAACATGGTGAAACCCTGTCTCTAGTAAAAATACAAAAATTAGCTGGGTGTGGTGGCATGCACCTGTAGTCCCAGCTACTTAGGAGGCTGAGGCAGGAGAATTGCTTGAACTCGGGAGGTGGAGGTTGCAGTGAGCTGAGATCATGCCACTGCACTCCAGCCTGGCAACAGAGTGAGACTCCACC
>NW_016107360.1:15784801-15826231 GCF_001604975.1 Cebus imitator | reverse complement strand
AAAAAAAAAAAAAGAGCAGAGTGGCACACGTTTCATTAGTTAGACCAAAAAAAAAAAGAAAGAAAAGAAAAAATTTCTACCACACAAGGTGTTCCAAGCCTCCTTGATGATGGGAATCACCTGGGCCACTTGTGAAAATCCCAGGTCCCTAAGCCCTGCCTCCAGAAATGATGGCTCTGAGAGCTTAGTGAGGCCTGGGAATCTGGTTTTACTTTTTCTTTTTGTTAAAATAATTGTCCCAGGTTTTTCTTCCTCTTAGATGACTTTGGGACACTGTGCTTGAAGGAAACCCAGGTAATGGGTTGGTTAAGAAGCAGCGAGAGTCAGGGGAAAAATTTCCTTAAGTTTGAACTTTGAATGATCTTGACTTAAATTTTTCCCTCTTACCCCAACACTCAGTAACTTTAGGCAAGATATTTAAACATTTTTGTCTTCGAATGCTATAAAATGGGAATAATCTTATTGTCAGAATGTTAACATTAGAAACAACAATAAATCTATATTTCACGGTGCCTACCTAATATGGCACCAGTGCCATAGTAACTGCTTAATATGTGGGATTGCCTGTTACCAATGACCAAGCAGCCAAATTGGGGACCACAGCTCTGAATAAAACTTGAAGCCCTGCCTTCAACCTAAAATAGCATTTCTCAACTGAGGGCACTTTTGCTTCCAGAGGATGTTTGTCATCATCTGGAGGATGATTTTGATTGTCATGACTAGGGAGGGGCTACTGACATCTCATGGGTAGAGGCCAGGGATGCTGCCAAACTTTTTCCAGTACACAGGACAGTCCCCACCACAAAGAATTGTATAGCTCAAATGTCACAGTGCCACTGTTGAGAAACCCTATCCCAAAGGTTCAATGAGACAAGCAAAAAAATCTTGTGAGTGGAGGGTTAAATGCAGTGATTGGCATCCCCATAGTGGAGGCAGATCCAGTGGGACACAGAGACATTTCAGATGGAGCAGGAATGGCTCTGGACCACAAGGTCAAAGGTACAGATGTGCCCTCTGGTAATGCCTCCTAACAGGGCCCACTTGTTGCACACCCAGGGTCCACCAATCTTTGTGTAGGATACAGTGCGACCGGCATCCACTGGGGCTGTGCAGTGTGGCAAGACTGACCCTGGCACAGAGTGTCAGTTTGGGTAAATCTTTCACTTCAGAGTGTCCAAGACATTTCATTAGACCAATGAAGTACCAGATTATAAGATCATCATTGCACTCACCTGGTGAAATTGTTAAAATGCAAATTCGTGGCTCCATTCCCTGGAGATTCTGCTTCAAGGTCCAAACAAGGACCTTGGAGTCGTATTTATAAAAATCAGCTGAGGAGTAACTGAGTTACTCAGCTGAAGTTCAAGAAGTGAGGCATAGCTACAGCCAGGGTTGGACCCTCTATGTTCTCCAGCAACTCTGACCTTCCAGGCATCTGCGAGACCTGGAAAATGGAGAAATAAAGTCCCACCACATACAGTTCCTTTCACCTCATGCAAATTAAGTTTTTGTAGGTCTGAGCTGTTTAGATTAATTTTATGTTTTCTATTTTACTACTATTAACACTACTACTGCTGCAAGAAAAGAAATAAATAATGATTAACAATAATATTTGTTATTGTCTGGAGGGCATTTGTTGCAGAATGTCAGGATTGGTGCTCTGTTCACTAAGATTAAAATGAGGCCAGGTGCCGTGGCTCATGCCTGTAATCTCAGCACTTTGAGAGGCAGAGGTGTGTGGATCACAAGGTCAGGAGTTTGAGACCGGCCTGAACAACCTGATGAAACCCCGTCTCTACTAAAATTGCAAAAATTAGCCAGGCATGGTGGTGCACACCTCTAGTCCCATCTACTCAGAAGCTGAGGCAGGAGAATCACTTGTACCCAGGAGGCGTAGGTTGCAGTGAGCCGAGATCGCACCAATGCACTCCACCCTGGGCAACAGAGTGAGATTCCATCTCAAAAATAACAAAGTAAAATGGAACAATCTCAGATGTCATCCAAAGTGCATGTCTCCATTCTTCCCCAGGGATTCTGGGATAGGGAAAGCTTACCACTCACCCACTCACCTCCAACCCCAAGTCTCTGCTTCCTCTGACACTGCCCAGCCTTTGGATTCTCTTGTTATCTTTACCGGTGACTATATTGACACACAGGGTCTTCTCAATTAGCACAGCTTCCACTTACACCAGGCCTCTGCATATAAAGTAGACTTTACTAAAATTTGGGAAGTTTCTGGGGACTCCTAACAGAAATAACCTAACACTGACTCATGGATATCCTCTGCTGAGGAATTCTCTCTGCATTTCTGCCAGCTCAGACTGCAGGCATCTGCCATGTTGCTAGAATCTGTCTTCCAGGCCTCTTTCTTCGCACTTTGAATGACAAAATAAATGAATGAATGAGTAAATAAATATTTATGTTTATGTATATGTGTGCATATATGTGTATATATTTATATGTAAATAAATGCATGTGTATATACGTACACATACATATGTACAAAAAATGTAAATTTTTTTGGCAGAACCACTCAGTCTTCCCTTTGTGACTTTGTTCTGCTCTCTTCTTATTGATCCCATCCTGAGCTTTGCCTTTTCATTGCCTCGTGACCCATTAAATACTTTATTAGAACAAAGATAATTCCCTTCCTAATAGGAATCCTGTTGCCAGTTGCTGGGAAACTCAGAAATGCCACTAACCTAACATTTGTGGAGTCTTCCATCATTCCTGGACACTGGACACACCTTGGTTCCTTTAATCCTCATTGGGACATTTTGATGTAATTGCTGTTATTCTCCTCATTTCTCAGATGAAGTCCTGAGCTTCAGAAAGATCCAGTTAATTGCTTGAGCTCCAATAACAAGTAAAGCCTATAAGCACAAAGCAGGGATAAACCCCTGATTCCCTCATTCTAAATCAGAGCTTCCCCTTCTTCACACAGTCCTCCATCCTGGATGAAAGCACATTAGAATAAAGGGCTTTAGAAACATCAATGCTGGGCCTCCACCCTAGAACTGTGGGAGTGACACCCAGGCAACTGCAGATTTAGAAAGCTTCCCCTGCAATCCTAAAATGTAGGCTTGCTCAGTGGCACATTGATCCCAACATGTCAACTTTCCAGCCAGAGGAACTGAGTATTGTCACACACACACAAAGGCAAAGGCGACACTCCCAGCCTTTCTGGACCACAGAACATGTGCCACCCTGCAACCTCACCTAATCTGCTTCTAAAGGTTGTTTTCAGACCCAAATTTAATAACATTTCAGATGAACATTTACTTGTCCACCAGGTCTTTTTACAATCCTATTTTTTCTTATCTTCGTTTTTCTCTTCACAGGCACAAAGCGACGTTCTCACAGCTCACCAGCCCCAAGCACCAGCTCCACGAGTCGCCTTACGTTGCCAGGTGAGTAAACAGCATTGCACCATTATCTTAGTGACCACAGACAATGGAAAGGACTAGTTTTTCAGGAGTTGAGTTGATAAACTGAGAACCTGGCCCCATAGTTATCCAGTCTACTCTTGTTATCTGAGAGGTTTGTCATCCACATTTGTGAGGTCTCTCTAGGAATGAATGGACATAAATATTTCTGTAGTTGGTTTCCAATCTCCCCCACTCACCTATAGAAAGAATAGAATTTGGGCCCTCTTTGATGTTCATCTGGACATGCTATGGAAGGATCTGCCTTTTAGAGGCAAATAGTGCAAGGGAAGGAGTGTGAGTCTATGGTGAGAGTGAGACCCAGGTTCAAATCCCAGCTTTGCTGTGTTCAAATTGTGCATGCTCACATGTGCTTCTTCAGCTTCTTGGAACTTCTGTTTTCTCATCTATCTGGGAGAAGGTAAGAATTAGAAATAATGCTTGTAAATTTAGCCTAGTATTGACGCATGGTGGGTGCTCATTATAATCTCTACCATTGAGAAATATGGAAGGCACGTATGACCTCTGCTTGACCCAATCTAACATGTACTGGAAAATCATAAGTATTCATGAGGATCAAGTGTAATTATTGTTTAATATAAGGGGGCATCTATTGATCGTTCTGTCTCCATGCATGTGCTTACATTCTTGACTACAATTTAATTTTTATTTAATTTTAACAAGCAGAATTTGGCAAAGCACATCTGTTTGGGGTAAGGAAAGGTTATAAAAGATAAACATCATATCACTGTAGAAAATTTGAAACATAATAAAAATTATAAGAAGAAAAAGTCACCAATAATGCTACAACTCAGAGTTAACCAAGATTACCTCTCCTTCTAGTCTATATTAAATACCTTTTCCCTAGATTTGAATTAGATTCATACTTTATGTAGAGTTTTGTTTCTACCCCTTTAAAACTCACCACTACATTATGAGATTTTCTCCATGTTATTAGATAGTTTAACAACTATTTCAGCAATTGACTAACATTTCTATGATTATGCCACTGTTTATATACTTACTGATAATATAGCATTTATATAACTTGCATTTTTATAAGTGAACTTACATTCTTGTACAGAAATCTTCTGAGTCTGTTAAGTATAGATTTAGGATAGATTCCTCTAGGTAAGATTACTGGCTCAAAGAATAAGCACATATTTGGGTTCCTGATACATTACTACCAAAGTGATTTCCAGAAATATAGTATAAATGTATGCTTTTAGCATGAGTTTGTCCATTTCATTATCTCTTTGCTAATGCTAACCATTATTTTCAATACTTTACCAATTTGGTAAGAGCAAAATGATATCTACATTTGGTTTGAATTTATTTTATCTTTCTACTAAAAACGGTTTTTTTAGTATTAATTCACCTTTACATTTCTTCTTTGAGGAATTACCATATTTCATCCATTCTGAGAGGCATATTGCCTTACATTTTAACCCATTTTAAGTTGGGATGTTTTGCAGTCAATGGTGTGTGATAATTCAATTAGCAGCATTCTTTTTTCTTGGTTGTACATGAAATAATATTTCATTTTACAATTTGTAGCATCTTAGATGAAATGTGACTTATGTCTGCCTGCTTTTTAAATTTCAATTTCTGTAGCTCCCTCACCCAAGTCAAACAAGTGGACTTTGCATCTGTTAGGTCACCCTTGAAATTTTCTTGCCTCTGTGACTGCCTGGGATGCTCCTTATTCTCTTCTTCCCTAATTTCTCTTTGCAGTTCCGTCAAAATCATCTAGGTAGAATTAACATTGTATTACAATGGTTTGCCTTTAAGTCCCATTGTTCATTGATAGATGTCTTTTTCCATGATGAGGACTGTCTTATTCCTTTCTGCCCCTGTGCTGCCAAGGTGACAGGCACTTATTGGGTGTGCATTAATGTTTCTCAGCTGGGTGTGTAGTGTGTGAGTGATCAGTCTCCCATTTAGTTTATGACTACACTAAAGAGAACAATCCTCAGAAAAAAAAAGGTTCATCTTGAAGTTTGGATTTGCTTCAACTCTACTAACTTGGTTTTGAGTAGTGAGTAGATGTTGCACTGTAGTCTCTGGAAGCCCCTTCCCACCTCGTCTCTGCTTGAGGTTTCTATGCTCTTAGGACTACAGAGCATTTGTAGGAAATCGGCTTTAAACCAAGCAATTCCAGTGTGAAGAAATGGTGTTTGCTCCTGGCAAGGTCATAGCCTTGCTAGGCCAGGTGGGACTTCTGAGGGCATCCTGGTCATCTCCAAGAATATGCAGAGCTGTTCTGGGTCCCACTTGCTCTGCTGGGGACCCAGGGATGGCCACTGGGTTTCCAAGGCCTCTGAGTCAGAATCACAGCTACCTTGTCTTTAGCCATCTAAAGTGGCCCCAAAAGGAGTGTCTTAGGCTCTGAGTTCTGAGCATCTTCAAAGCCTGCAGGGCTGTAAAACACACTCCTCTGCCTACAGGACTTGGGAGATGGTCAGAGGTGGAAGTGGGTAGTTCTCAAAACACCAGACATAATTAATCTGTGTAATTGCTACTACCCAGTGTACAGATTGACACTGCAGGGCAGAAGCTGCAGGTCAGCTGTGCTCCACATCCTGAGGGGTGTAGGGAAGGATCTGGAATCATGCTTTCACTAGCAGATGTGCTTACCACCTCATTGCAATGCCCAGCTCTCTAATTCCCTTCCTGCCTCAGGAACATCACAGATGCCTCCCTCTGGCTCATTTGCCCCCTCCCTCCCCATGCATGCTGGCTCCTGCTCACAGCTCCACCTCACCATCTCACAGTTGTAGAAGAGATGAGTCTTCTGAACAACCACCAGCAGATAGAAGTTTTTAAAAACCTTTAATTTTACAGCCAGTGAATAGGCTTAGTTGAAATTTTAGGGTTTTATATTTCTTCAACACCATTTACATGACTAGATCCAATGCAGTCAAGTCACTTTGCTGCAGGCTGATCCAATTCAGTCATTAGGAGGTGAAAACATTTGCTGTGAATTCTGGTCAAGATGGTCTAGTAAGTTCATTTTTTGACAAACATTCTGCTCAAACACATGCAAAGGTAGGTAAAATTATAATAAAACATATATTTATAAAAAAGAGACAAACTACTCTAGGAACCAGAAACAAAAGAGAATTACAGAAACCCTGTGCTGTGATCCACATCCTGAGTAAGAAGTGGCAGGAAGGAGCTCGAATCCTGTGGAGCAAAAGGGACTAAAAGTACTCGAGGGGACACTGGGAATCAGAGCTAGGGCTATAACCTGAATACAGGGCAGAGATAGAGAGCCCAAAGCAACTGCTGCCAACCTGTTTCCTCCAAGCTACAGCTTAATAACATTAGGAAGCTGTTGGCCTAGAGAGATGAAAGGACATTGGGACACCTTTTCTGCCAGACCAAGCTAGCTTTGGAATTGGATCTGCAGTATCCCAATATGATTATAGGGCATTAGTCCTAAAGTGCCATTATAAGGCTCTGAGGTGGAAGTTTAAGGGAGGAGGTGGAAGTAATTACAAAACTCTAGACAGGCAAGAGAGAGAAAGAACACAAAACCAAAATATCCTCTACTTGAAATTAGCCAAAATGTCACAGGCAACAAAAAAAGCAATACATAAATTGGACTTCATTAAAATTAAAAGCTTTTTTTTTTTTTTTATCAAAAGACACATTACTACAGTGAAAAGGCAACCCACAGAATAGGAGAAAATATTTTCAAATTATATATTTGATAAGAGGTTAATATCCAGGTGTATAAAAGATATAAAGAACTCTGGCAGCTCAACAGCAGCAAAACAACAACAGCAACAAAACCCAATTCAAAAATGGCCAAAGGTCTGGAATAGACATTTCTCCAAAGAAGATCTACAAATGGCCAATAAGGATATGGAAAGATGCTAGTCATTAAGGAAATGCAGATCAAAGCCACAATGAAAAAGCACTTCACACCCATTAGGATGGCTACTGTAAAACACAAACAGAAAATAGCTAATATTGGTGCAGGTGTGGAGAAATTGGAATGCTGGTGCATTCGTTCTAGGAACATAAAATGACACAGCTGCTGTGAAAAACGATCTGGCCAAAGGTAAAGTCAAGAAACAGGAAGGTATGGCTTGCCATGGGGAGGAGCAGTACAGGTTAGAAAGCAAGAGACACAGGTACAGGAGGAAGAATTGGTGCCAGTAGCAGAGAGCAGAATGTATCACAGAAATCGGCAACTGGAACATGAATTTCTTCTGGAAGCAGTTAATTTTTGCTGTAGGCTGTCAAACACTTTAAAATGTAATTAGGATAGTCAAAGAGCCAAATGGAGAAAAATAATCCTAAAAACAATGAAGTAAAATTGTACAGAAACCAAGAAGAGCAGATATATGCAAAAGAAGTGATTCAAAATCTGAAACTTAAAAAAGGAAACAAACATACAATCATTGCAATTTTAAAAAAGAAAAAGTTCTCAGTGCTAGTATAAATTCAAGGTAGAACACAGTGGAAAAGACAATTAATGTTGGAGGATAGTCCTGAGGACTTTACACCAGAGCATAGAGAGGGAACCACATCAAAAAATGAAGGATCGTGAATCATAAAACTTTTAGAATAAAACATAGAGGTAAATCATGACCTTGAATTTGGCAGTGGTTTCTTAGATACAACAATGTACAAGCAACTAAGGAAAAAGTAGGTAATTGGATTTCATTAAAATAAAAAACTTTTCTTCTTTGGAAAACATTATCAAGAAAGTGGAAAGATAATCCACAGAGAAAATATTTGCAAATCACATATCTGATAAGGATCTTGTATCCAGAATCTGTAAAGAACTCAACAATAAAAATGCAACCCAATTAAAAAGTGCTAAAGGATTTGACCAAATGTTTCTCCAAAGGAGATATACAAATGACACATGAAAAAGATGTTCAACATCATTAATCATTAAAGAAACGCAAATCAAAACCACAGTGATATCCCACTTCACATGCACTGGGATGGCTGTAATAAAAAAATGAAAACAAGTGATGGTGAAGATGTGGTGAAATTAGCACCCTCATACATTGCTTGTGGGAATGTAAAATAGTGCAGCTACCTTAGAACACAGTTTGGCTGTTTTTCAAAAACTTAATCAGAGAGTGACTTGAATGAAGTACTGACATATTTCACAACATGGATGACCTAGAGAACATTTTGCTAATTAAAAGAAGCCAGACACAAAAGATTACATATTGTATTATTCCATTTACATAAAACACCCAGAATGGGCTAATCCGTAGATACAGAAAGTAGGCTAGTGGTTGTCAGGGGCTGGGGAGAGAAGAGAATAGAGTGTGACTTCTCATGAATATGGGTTCTTTTTAGGGGTGATAAAAATATTCTGGAATTAAACAGTGGGGATGGTTGTGAAACATTATGAATATAGTAAAAACCTTTGAAATGTATACCTCAAAAGGGTGAGATTTATGGTTTATGAATTATATCTCAATAAAAAATTTAAAAGCATGGAAGATAGACAAATTGCTCTAAACTAAATCTCTCAGAAATTTGAGTAGGGTATGGAGAAAGTGGTTGGAAAGCAATATTTCAACAAATAGGTAATAATTTCCCAGAAGTAAAGAAAGACTCAAATTCTTAGATAGAAAATACATCTCCAGTGCCATAACTAAACAAAAACAAATGCATACCTAAAAACATTGTGTGATATTGTCCAAAGTTACATCAAGGGTGAGGAAGCCTTAAATGCTACGAGAAGCTGATTATGGGCCAGGAAGTCGCAAGTAATCAACTGACAGCAAAGTTTGCACTGGTAGCAGTAGAAGCCAGAAGACAATAAAGAATATATCTTCCATATGCTGAGAGAAAATAGAGCAATATGTATTAGTTAAAATAGCCAAATTATTACTTATGAGTGAAGGCATATTAAAACATTTTTGGGTATACAATGACATAATTTACCACTCACAGGCTTCATTAAAAGAAATATTTAAGGCTGGGCTTGATGGCTTGTGCTTGTCATCCCAGCACTTTGGGAGGCCGAGGCAGGCAAATCGTCTGAGGTCGGGAGTTTGAGACCATCCTGGCCAACATGGCAAAACCTCATCTCAACTAAAAATACAAAAATCAGCCAGGCATGGTGGCACGTGCCTGTAATCCCAGCTATTCAGGAGGCTAAGGCAGGAGAATCGCTTGAACCTGGGAGGTGGAGGTTGCGGCAAGCCAAGATAGTGCCACTGCACTCCAGCGGGGCCACAGATTAAGACTCCATCTCAAAAAAAATGTATTAAGGGAAATATGTCAACAAGAAGAAAAGTGAGCCCACAAGGAAGGTGTGAAACACAGGAATTAGTGGTGAGCACATCAGTAAATAAAACATGTTGGTAAATTTGAGTGACAAGTGAACATAAAATAATGTCCAATTTTTGTGTTAAAATAGGAAAGAGAAGCTATAGATGGAAGAAAGGATATTTCAATATGGACCTAAGGAGTGCTGAGAAATACAATAGCATTGTTATGCACTGAATGTTTGTGTTCCCACCAAATTCATATGTTAAAATCCAGTCTGTAATGTGATGATGTTTGGAGGTAGAGCCTTTGGGTGTTAATCAGGTCATGAGGATGGAGCCCTCACGGATGGGGTTAGTGACCTTAAGAAACAGACCTCAGAGAGCTAATTTGCTCTGTTTTTGCCACATGAAGGCACAACAAGAAGTCAGCAGTCTGCAACCTGGAAGAGGACCCTCCCTAAAAGCCAACTGTGCTGGAAACTTAATCTTGGACTTCCAGCCTCTAGAACTGTAAGAAATACATTTCTGTTGTTTGTAACCCACTCAGTCCCAGCACTTTGTTATAGCACCTCAAGCTGACTCAGGCAAGTGTATTAGCCTGTTCTTGCATTGCTATAAAGAACTACTTGAGACTGAGTAATTTTAAAGAAGTTTAAGTGGCCCACAGTTCTTCGGGCTGTATAGGAAGCATAGTCACTTCTTCTTCTGGGGAGCCCTCAGGAAACTTACAGTCATGGAGGATGGTGAAGGGGGAGCTCAGCCATGGCCAGAGCAGGAGGAAGCAGGGGGAGGTGCCACACGCTTTTAGATGACCAGATCTCATGAGGAATCACTCACTACCATGAGAACAGTACCAAGGGGGAAATCCACCCCCATGACCAATCACCTCCCACCAGACCCCACCTCCAACATTGGGGATTACAATTGGACATGAGATGTGGGATTGGACACAGATCCAAACTGTATCAGCAAGCTCTGGAATCAACAAATAAACGACAATTAAAAAAGAGAATATGTCAACCTAATAGAAGACAGGAAGACAAAAAAGCAAAGAGCAAATAATGATAAACACAAAACAAAATTAAATAGAAGAAATAAGTTCAAAAATATCAGGAATAACAATAATTACAAATGGCTTCAAGTTGCTTGTAAAATATAGAGATTGTTAGATAAGAAAGAAAAAAATCTAGGACTATCATGCTTCTAAGAGATGCCTTAAAAATTTTTTTGCCATACATTAGGTTTGCTAATGTATAGCAAAAGAAATTCCATGCAAAATATAAAACTAGTTCTTTGAAAACCTGCATCCATTTTAACATCCGTATAGCATTTTCTAATACAAATGTTACAAAGACATATAATTATTATCCTATTGATAGTTGTGTTCCACTTTTTGCTGTTACAAACAATGCTGAGCATAATGTCGAGCAAGTAAAGCAAGTTGTGACAAGATATATGCTTTCTAATGTAATTTATATTTTTTAAAAACATGCAGAACTATTAGATGTTTTGTGGATACAGATGCAATCATCTCATACATATATGCACAGCAATGATAAATACCAAATTCTGGATGATGGCTTTTTCAGAGGGAAGAGAGGAAGTATCACAGATACTAAGTTACTGGGTAACTTAATTCTACCTGTGTTAATTTCTTTCAAAAAATGTTTGAGCAAATGTGAAAATTATTAAGATTTTATTAAACTATTGAATTATACAGTATTGAGAGTTATTTATACATTTCTGTATGCTTAAATGATTTTGTATTAAATAATTTTTAAGTCAAAAATCTGTGGATGCTTGGCAAAACACTTTTGTTTAGTTTTATTACTATAAATGTGGTTTCATAGACATGTCCAAGAAATTTAGTGATTTCCCTTTCTAACCTATAGGGTGAGATAGGTGTTAGGATATGGGGATCTGAGTATTTAGGAAGTTTTGCAAGTAACATGTCTCAAACCAGAAACCACAAACAAGCACTTCATTAAAGAACTGTTTGTGTGGTTTCAAAGATCACCTAAGAGGACATCGTGGAGCTCCAGCACCAGAAAACTGCTCTGGGGACCTCACCTTGATTTCTTGCACATCTATAGCAAAGTGACTCTTGCACCTGAAGCCATTTTATTTCCTAGATCCAACTTTATTTATTGCCCCAATGGGATTTGTGAACCCACTCAAGCTTCATGGGTGGGCCATCCATGATGGAAGCTGGGGAAATGTTGGCTGTCACCAGAGGAGTGGTCCAGAGCTTCGCCACCACTAAGAGTCATGATTGCTAATGATAGTGACTAGTCAGTGACTTACTTCGGAGCAAAATCTCCAGGGCGTCTCCATCACCTCAGTTTCATGAAGTGATCCCTGAATGGAAAGGTGTGGTTCCGTAGTCATTCCTCCACGCAGATAGCTGATTGCTCCTCCAGTGTGCATGGTAGTGTTGGCTCTGTAGATGCGGCTCCGCTTCTAAACTCCACTGCCTGCTGTGGAAAGAGTTTGTGTGTTTAGATGCCAGCTGTCTTGCAATGACATTGTTATATGTCCTGTTTTAGGGGACTACGGATAAAATGTCCATCCAGAGGATTCCTCAGAAGAAACTGGACTAGCTCTGAGGTCTGAAGGCATTTTAGGAAGCTTATGATTCTTTTACCAAAGCAAAATATATATGTATTGTAAGTTAATGAGTAATTAACTTCAAGAAATGATGACTTCTGATCTCCCTAATACAGGCTTTTAACAACAGTTACTTTAACATGTATCACACATCTACAAATATCAGGGACAACATTAGGTCCTTAACATGTATTATGCCAGACATTTTTGCTTTGCTTAAAATGGTACTTAGTTTTAGCAGAGTGGTTTCCTGAGGTAGCAGAATGGAAAAAAATATATATATTTTCACAAATGCATATTTTAAATAACTGGTCTTTCGTGAATCAAAATGGTGTATTCTCTGCCAAATATTCACAAATAAATTCATTAAGTTAATCCCTTCACTGTGTGATGAGATCTTTCATGTAATAAAACTCATCATTTAGAGAATTATGTGACTTTTCTATATTGTAATAAGGAGATCCACCAGGGAGGGTGCTATCACGAGACAGCAGTGCAGACCTTTCTTCTTCCTGTGCTGTGTAACAATGATGGCTATATACCAAACTCCTACAACACTCTGGGCATGGTGTACTGTGCAATGGCACATGGGTACTGCATATACATTTTTCATTTATATTTCCTTTAAAATCCTCACCACAACCATGGAAGGCAGTTACTATTCTAATTTTAAGAAAGGAAGAAAGAAAACCAAACCCTGAGTGCTAGAACAGATTATTTACTTAGGATTTCACAGCTAGTAATAGCTTAGCGCAGTGATGTGCCCCAAGCCTATGCTTCTTTCATAAGACCACCCACCTCTCCCAAAAGTAGATGTCCACGGGCTCATTTTCCTGTCACAGATCTTAGCACTAAGATCTTGTCTTAGATCTATTCTTAAAGAATAGATTATCACCTTAGACAATGCTGCATCTAATGCCACGGTATGAGAGTAATTTTCTTGATAAGTTTACTCCCTCTTGGGTGAGGAAGCTGAGAGAGAGAAAATTACTCTCATATCATGGATTAAGGTTGCTAAATTGTATTCTACAATCTCAGCACATGGCTGAGTGTTGGGCATTCCCATACAACAGGAACAGGGAGCAGGTCAGCTGCCCCAGCATCTTTCTAAAGCTAAGTGTAAACCAGGTTGCTCTCAAAACAAACTCAGCCCCAAAGCCAGTTGTTCTTAAGCCTGGCTGCACATTAGGATCACTGGGCATTACATATTGATGTTTAGGCTCCACTTCGAAGTGATCAATTACTTTAGAGACCCTTGGGGATAGAGCTTGAGCATCAGTACTTTTCAGAGCTCCCCAAGCAATCTGATGTGTATCCAGAATTGAGAACCATGGGTGGGAGAAAACAGCTTCAGGTGTCATGGAAGGCTGCAAAACTACATGGTTTATCTGTTCTCTATGGATGCATATCCCTCTAGGGATCTGGAAATGCTGGTTGGGTCGTCTTTCCATATCAGACTAGTAGTGATTTGGTTCAGGCAGGGTCAACTCAGCTCCTTCTAAATAGCTTCTCACACTGCAAGTTTCTTGTCCTCTGCATTCTTTGCTCTGTGAAATGAAAAATGGAAGCCATAGATAATTCAGCATTCTCATTTTCTTGAGGTAAAGTCCTTGGAGAATCTGGGCCTTTAAAAATGTAGATAATGGGGTCGGGCTTGGTGGTTCATGCCTGTAAACCCAGCATCTTGGGAGGCTTAGGTGGGCAGATCACTTGAGTTCAGGAGTTTGAGACCAGCCTGGGGACCATAGTGAAACCCCATTTCTACTAAGGATACAAAAATTAGCCAGCTGTGGTAGCACACGCCTGTAATCCCAGCTACTCAGGAGGCTGAGGAGGGAGATCACTTGAACCTAGGAGGCAGAGTTTGCATTGAGCCGGGGTAGCACCACTGCACTCCACACTGGGTGACAGAGCAAGACTCTGTCTCCGATAAATAAAAAACATAGGTAATGGGCTTAATCATTCTAGTTTTTAATATGAAATATACCTTGAAGAGTTTAAGAATAGATTATCACCTTAGACTACACTACATCTAATGCACATAGTATGAGAGTAATTTTCTGGTTGGGTTAAAGTTGCTAAATTGTGTTTCTACAAAAGGAAGGGCTCTTATCAACGTGGCCTCACTGTAATGCTTTTGTGTTTAGAGAGGCAAATGAATTCCCTAGCTGGGCAAGCTTGATGCTACTAAATTTTCCAGGCACTTGCAAATCTCCCAGATAGTTCCTAATGGTCCTTATCTGAGGAAAGGGATGGAAATTTATACTGAATGAGCACCTACTATGTGTCAGCACTGTGCTGGCTGCTTTCACATGCATAATTTCTTTTTATTCTTACCATTGCCTTGTGAAGTGTTATTACTTCCATTTTTTAAAAATGGGAAACTGAAATCAAGTGTCCAAGTCATATGGGACAGAGCCAGAACTGAATCTGGCCAGCTACCAAGGATGGTCAGGAGTTGCAAATGAGCTTATGGAAGATGAAGAGTGAGAGGATTGGAGAGACAGTTAATTTTCAAACTCCAGCACAGTAGAATTATCTGAAGAGCTTAAACAATTCCTGAAGGCTCAATCCTACCCTCATAGATTCTTCTTTAAGTGATCTGGGGTACAAATTGAGCACTAGGAGTTTTAAAACCTATCTATGTGGTTCCCATGTGCAGCCAGGATTGCGAATCACAAGTTAAAGATTTCACGTAAAGTCCTGGAGCTTGCCTGGCTCAACTCCACTGGCCTAGAGTTTTGGAATAATTGTTAATATTTCAGCCTGGCAGAGGGGAGGGAAAAGATCAAAGCAGTTATTTAAGAGAACTTTTAATCAGGACCTTAATGAGTTTCTGAGCCATTGCCACAAACTATTTTAAGGTGGGGCTGGGGAAGGACTCACTTTTGATTACAGAGGAGCAAGATTATTGCTTCGAGTTTACTGATTATTCAAGGGTATTCAAGAATCCAGTATATGACACAGGTTTATAACTAAATGTTAATAATATAAATGAGATATAATTTTGACTTGACTCTTTTATTATTGGTGGTTATTAAAACTTACTCTGTATTTTGGTACAAGATTATTTTAACCATGGGAGGATAGAAGGAAGAGTCTGAATTCAGATTGCATGTGTGTGTATGCAGAACCAAGACTCCTTTGTGTTAACTGTGCGACTTTGGCCAGTTACTTAAGCTCTTTAAACCTCAGTTTCCTCACCCAAAGAGGGAGTGATAATACTGCTTGCTTCATAGGATTGTAGTGAAGATTCAAGGTTAAATTCTTATCATTGTGTGAAGTACACAGTATCAGCTATTGTCATTACTTTACCACAGCGGTTCCTGAAATAAAAATCACAGGCTCACTTCTCATATTGTTCCACCCTCCGTGGAGCTCACGTTAACATTCCAATTCCTTGCAATTCAAAAACTCCTGGATGGTTTTTGTACATTTTATGAGGGCTTTCTACCACAAACAGATACTGATTTTAGAAATAGAGTGTATAGTAGAGTTTTGTCCTTTATGTAAAATAACATTTAAGTGGCAATAAATGATTATTTTTATTTTGTTTAGTATATGTGGTTTGGGGTGCGTGTGTGTACACATTGCAGATAGAAAGTGTCTATAGAAGAAAATGTTTTTTTAAAAGGTCATATCATAGCTTTATGTTTGAAAGAGAAAAAACACAGATATTCAACACCTATTTTTTGTTTAAAAATAAAGTTGCCAGTATTCGAATTTATGCAGAAGCTCTTGAGTAGACCAAGTTACTGCCATTTGAAGTGATGCTCAGTAATGAGGTTCAGAAAGCTTCCACCTGAAAATACTGGTGCACTGCAGTGTGAGGTTCCAGAGGTCACACTGAAGTTGCAGTGGATGGAAAGAACCAAGGTCAGTGCTACGGGAAATCATATCAAACACAAGGGAATGAGGCCAGTGACGGGGACGAGGACAAGTGACTGTTCTCTCTGGATCGCTCTAACTTAGTGCAAAACAACAGGGTACACTGGGTTAATTACTTGATATAATAATTATATGATGTGATATATGATATTGAATTAATTCATTTTTTCTGAAAGTGTTTTCACTCAAAGACGCCCTTGATAAAATGGAGCTATTTAGTCAAATAAAATTGAGAAAAACTACATGCTATTGGCTATTCTCAGGGATTCTTAACAGATGTTAGCATTAGTTAAGGTACTGGTAAGTCCTGATATGAAAACCCTAGCTTAACTCAGTTAAATTTGATTGAGGAACCCCTCTCTCCCCAACCATACCTATTACACAGTTTTGTTGAAGAGCACTTTGGTTTCCAGTAGACTAATATAAATAATCCTAACAGCTATTTTTGATATATGAATAAATTTGAACCTATTTTTTGGAGAAAATAATTCTGTGCAATTGTTTCCTATATCAATACAAAAAGCAGCCGCCAAGGAAAATGATCAGAGAGAGAGAGAAAGAGAGAATGGAGAGAGAGAGAGAGAGAGACAGAACGAAAGATAGTTTGGTGGTGGCAGTGAAAAGGGAGAAAATCATAGACACCTTTGGGAGAAATTGTTATGTTTATGAAAAAGAATTAAACAATTGAGAGTTAGAACTCCTAAAAGAGAATTGCTTTCATGAAAATCAAACATGGAGCATAATTATAAAGGAAGTTGATGTGCCAATTTTTGGCTTGAACTTTTGGTTTTGCTAAGCACGTTTAAAAGTAATATAGATAATAACTTGCCCAAGTTCAGGCTCTGTGCTGAGATATGTGCCTTTGTCAAAATCTTCTTTAACTAATTAGATCATTTTCTCTAAGCAAATTGCTCTAAGAGATGAGGCCAGACTTTTTTAAAGTATCGCCAAGGGGAAGAAGTGTGCAACTGGCTGATAATCAAACATTTTTGTGGCGGGGGTGGGGATCCAGGTTTGGTTCTTCTCCACTAGGGGCTGGGGATTGTATGACTGATTGGATTCAGCTGTGGGAAGTGCCCAGTCATTGAAAGGAGGAGGGTCAGACCCCTTCCAGTAGTTTAGATATAGCCAGACGATGAATGAGGGCATCCTCAGAAGGTCATACCAGCACGCCAGCCGAATGTCCACATTAAATTCAAGATGATGCCCATATGCTTGGCTCTGGTGTTTTTCCCTGTCACCAAATCACATTCCATTGCAGAGAGGAAAGGCAATGAATGCATATAGAACAGCAATGTATGAAATTTACCTTTATCACACATTTTGAGTGAGGGTGACAGCAGACATATAAGTATTTCCACAAAGTCAGTGGGGAGCCGATTTCTATCAGCAGGTTCAACTCCATTTGCAATGACTCCAGTGGCAAGGAGAGTTTTTGTTCTGACAATCAGAATTCCAGCAAACCGTAAATGTTTCTTCATGCTGAGAAGTGGGAAATTCAATAATACTTTGGTTGAGTTCCTGCTGAGCAGTGAAAATCGAATGAATATGGAGAGGGACTGTGACTTGAAGAGCAGTGAATCAGCTGGCCTAGACATTGCAACAATCAGCTTTAAAGGTGAAGCCCTCTCCCCTTTCTACACCATTCTCCAGGATAACAGCACTGTTTTTATGTTTGTTTCTAGAGAATTTGATGCCATAATCCCTTGTTTACCTTAAGAAACAGAATTAAGCACTCAGATCTAATAAACAAACCTATAATAATATAGAAGAATATGTCACAACAGAGCCATTTGCTGCAGCTCTTTACTTCATGTTAGGGCATTGCAATACTGTAAGATCGGCATGGGTATCAAGGAGCTTGTAGCAATAGTATCACTTATATCTGAACACTTTTTACTTCTGTGAGTGAGTCAAAAATTTCAGAGGATGCTACTAGAATGAAAGCCCTACAAAGGCAGGGATCATATCTGTTCTGTTCACTGTTATATTAATGGCACACAATAGGTGCTGTAAGAAGTGGGTGAATAAATATTAATAAATATTAATCTGTAGGCTGTGAAAAGTGTACTCAGCTATGGCCAACCTGAGATGTCTATTACTAAGGCCCCAAGGTGAACTTAGTTTTACTGATTTTCTCTCAAGTGTGATTTTATAGAATAACTCTGATAGATGATTCTATAGAAAGAATTTTTACTAGTATGTTTCTTTTTAAAAAGTTACATGACTAGAACTTGATCATCACAGAAAAATTAGTAAGTATAAACAACCAAAGAGAAAAAATAGCCATGTTTATGCTGCTCAGAGATAACCACTGCTATGATTTAAATGTATGTCCTTCCGATTTTCCTATGTACATATGTATATATTTTATAGTAATAAGATTAGCTAATATATACTGCTTTTTCATTTAACACTATTACATGAACCTCTAGTTTTGTTAGTAGTCATCTGTATCATCTTTCCATAGTATTACAGTAGTATATTCTAAGAATGGACGAGAATTTAGCCAATTCCCTATGATTGTTCATTTAAGTTGTTTCTAATCTTTTGTTTGATCATAAGCACCATGCATTTCCCTGTTATTGGAAGAGATATGCAGAGCTGGTTTTTCACAAGGAAGCCTCAGGCATTGGACAGATGGGCACCCGACCTTGGCCCTTCCATTGGACCCACCATGTGTCCTGCTTCTGCACTGGCTCTTTCACTGACAGTGGAGGAGCCTCCAGGGAGAGCCAATGAGCAAGGGTTCAACTGGCTCTGTTTCCTTGTACTTTTCATCTCGTTATTATATCTCATCTGTTTTTGATGATTATTTGACTTTTTCATGTTTAGTTATCTCACCGACCAAACACTTTCCAGCAGAGCCTAGACGGGGTGTGGGGGATGGCTGGTGTAGAGGGGAGTGGAGGGAAGAAGAGTCAATGAGTACTTTACTTTCTGTGTCTAGCTCTGCAGATTAGATGCTATCCTTTATTATTATTAATTATTATTATTATCTGAAGTTCCTGCTTTATTCAAATGTCCCCAGTTGTTACCCAGTGTCATTTTTCTGTCCTAGGATCCCATCCAGGATAATCCATTACTTTCAGTCATCAACATTTTTAGGCTTTTCTTGGATGTGACAGTTCCTCAGACTTCTCTAATTTTTGGTGACATTGACAGCTTTGAGGAATATCTGTCAGGTATTTTGTAGAATATCTCTCAATTGGGATTTATTTGATGGTTTTCATTATTAGAATGGGGTTATGTATTTTTGGGAGGAAAACTCCAGAGGTAAAGTTCTATTTTCATCACAAAATATTAATTTTTATCACATGCTACTGGTGTCAACCTTGATCTCCTGGATGAAGTTGTGTTTATTAGATTTCTCTACTATAAAATTATTCTTTTGTCTCATTTTTCAAATTTTTATTGTATTTATTTCTTTATTTTTGAGAAGGAGTCTTGCTGTGTCACCAAGGCTGGAGCCCAATGGCACCATCTCAGCTCACTGCAACCTCCACCTCCTGATTCCAGTGATTCATTGCCTGAGCCTCCCAAGTAGCTGGGATTACAGGTGTGTGCACCACCGTGCCCAGCGAAGTTTTGTATTTTTTAGTTGAGATAGGGTTTCACCATGTTGGCCAGGCTGGTCTTGAACTCCTGGCCTCCAGTGACCCGCCTGCCTTGGCCTCCCACAGTGCTAGGATTACAGGCATGAGTCACCGTGCCGGTCTGTCTCACTTCAGTCCATACTTTTTGGAAGGATGTCACTATGTCCAATCCATACTACAGGGCTCCTTCTCCTTAAGGGAGACATATATATATAAATTATTTTTAATCTTCTGCATATTTTTCTATTCTCCCACAATTACTTATTTATTCAATCATTTATTTATATTAGTATGGACTCATGGATATTTATTTTACACTTTGAGTTATAATGCAATACTGCCTTATTTCATTGCTCAGTTTCATTCAATTTTTGTCATTCCGTAGATATTTCATTCAGGGCTCCTTTGTCTATCATTGTATTTGTTTGTTTGTTTTTGAACACTTTAAATTTTGCAGCTCCACAAGATGCTTCAAGTGCTTCTTGTATATTTTGTTTACTGTTTCTAGAATCGGTTGTTTCTACAAGGAGCCCTGGTTTATTTTATTAGCATATGGTTTTAGAAACCAAGATCAGGGCAGTTAGATATGCTTATTTTTGCTGAGCCTTCTAGATTTGCAGTGCCTTTGTTGCTTCTAGACCCCCTCCCCTTCCACTGATAGAGCAAGAAATTATATGTGTGCATGCCAACTCATGTACATACACATGTCTATACATATTTTTATATATAATCACGTGTATCTCTATTAAGCTAAATATGAATTCATATTGATATCTCCAAGCCAATTACCAATTGGATCATTCTAACCTCCTCCAACAATTCTCAGTATCCACCCTCTGTTTACATAATTGTTGAATTCCAGTATACATGTAGAGTGGTAATAGAATTGATAACAAATAGCCCCATGGGAAACAATTTTATCAGTGCCTGTGTACAGCTTCATTGGCCTTTAGTCTTGCAGATTCTATTCACATACAAAGCTACTTCGATGAGCATCTTGTCCCCCACTCTTCAGGGAGGTTCTTTCCTATATTTGAAATGCATTTACCTTGTCTTGTTACAATTTGCATTTCATTCTAGGATTCCTCCGACCTCCTAAGTGGTTTTTCATTTGCATACATTAGGGATTACTCTTTGTCCTATAAAGTTCTGTTGGTTTTGACAAATGTGTAATGTCACACATACACCACTATAGTATTGTATGGAAGAGCTTCACTGCTCTAGAAATCCCCTGTGCTCCACCCTCCCTCCTCTTTCCAAACCCCTGACAATCACTGATCTTTTTATCATCTCTATAGTTATGTCCTTTGAAGAATGTCATAGAAGTGGAATCATATGCTATATAGCCTTTACAGACTGACTTCTTTCACTTGGCAATATGTGTTTAAGCTTCATTCATGTCTTTGCATAGCTTGATAGTTAATTTGCTTTTTATCACAATAAATAATATTCCATTTTATAAATATATCATAATTTGTTTATCCACTCAATGATTAAAGGACATCTTGGTTGCTTCCAACTTTTGTCACTTACGAATAAAGCTTCTACAACAATTCATGTGTGGGTTTTTATGTGGACGTACATTTTCCATCAATTGGGTAAATACCTAGGATGCACAATTGCTACACTGCATGGTAAGACTATATCTAGCTTCAAAAGAAACTGTCAAACTGTCTTCCAAAGTGGCAGTACCATTTCGTATCCCAATCAGCAAGAATGAGGTTTCCTATTACTTTGCATCCTTGCCAGCGATTGGCATTGTCCACTTTTTTAGACTTTAGCAGTGTATATGTGTGTAGTAGCATATAGTTGTTTTAATTTGAAATTATCTAATGGCACAAGTTGTTGAGCATCTTTTCCTATGCTTATTTGACACCTGTATCTCTCTTGGTGAGAAGTCTGTTCAAATCTTTGCCCATTTTAAAATTAGGTTGTTTGGTTTTTTTTGTTGAGCTTTAAGAATTCTTTTTATATTTTGAAAACAAGATCTTTATATGTGTTTTATAAATATTTTCTTAATGATGCACTTTTAATTAGCACTTGGGGATTGAGTGCCATTTTCCAACACTACAAGCTTACATACAGTGCTAAATGCTGTGTTAATGACATATCTGTGTTTACCTTCTTTGCTTTACTGTTCCCAGAAGCGACCCCAGTGGCTCCTTTCACTCTCTTGTCCCCATCCATTCATTGTCAAAGGACCTTTATGTACTGCAGTCATCACTGTGTATCTCTAGAAATTTCTTCCCTTTATTTATTTTTGAGTGAAGGACCAAGGTGATAATGTGCTTATTTACCTATCTGCCGTAAGGTTTCCAGGGAGAATCCAACCCTGCTTGTGTCCTGGTTTTGGAGGAAACAAACAGGTCTAGAGGAAGTTGCTCACAATATTTAGGTTGTGCCATGTCATGGGTGAAGCTAACAGTTGTCTGTCTTCCTTTCCATGGCCTCCAGTCATCAAGCCTCCTTTGCGTCATTTTAAACGCCCTGCTTATGCATCTAGCTCCTATGCACCTTCAGTCGCAAAGAAAACTGATGAGCATCCTGCAAGGTACAAGATGCTGGATCAGAGGATCAAAATGAAAAAGATTCAGAACATCTCACATAACTGGAACAGAAAATAGGCCGAGGGGAAGAAGAGAGGGGCATGAAGGATGGTCTACCTATCTGCTTCTCAACACCCACTGGCCACAGCAGGACATACCTCCAAGCCACTAGGAGGCTGTTGGGGCAAGGACTATCCTAGTTGACTCCACCAAGGCAAAACTAAAGTTGTACGTGATTTTCCTCTTTGTTGTTCTTGTGTAGACTCATCAATTGCTGGATGTGGCATCAGCCCAGACTCCAGCAACAAACTACCAAGAGGGGTGTTTTTATGATATAGGTCTCTAACAGTCTAAACTGGACCAAAATTAAAATGAAACAAACTCTAAAAAAATATAAAATTTCTCTCATTGCCACTTTTGCATCTCTAAAAGTTGACTTGCCCCCAAAAGAATATTGGTTTAATAATCACCATATTTAAAACATGCACTGCTAAAAACAAATTTTCCAATTTTAAATATACCTATTTAAAATGTAAATGCATTTATTTAAAATTCAAGTAAATATGTAACTTTCAAAGTAAATGTATTCAAAACAGAAGTTGTGCTTCTGAATGTAAAAATATTGAAAGGAAGAACTGATGAATTGTTATATTCATGGACATTTCAGAATTCACACTTACCAAAGCAAATCCAAGTTAAAAAAAAAAAAAAAAAAAAAGACTTTTGGCTTCTACACATGTGCCTCATGCCCAGTAGCCTCATGTACCTTTCAGGATTTGAAGGTTTGCAGGAGATGCATTTGGCTTTGTTTCCTCTAATCTTTTACTTCTACCCAGAGTAGATGATACTAAAAGTCATGCCTAAAAGACTGCAGGTTTGAGAGTCAATGCAAAAGATGTCAGTTTGATTTTTGTGGTCCTAGGCCAGGAGGGTGTAAAATTCTGAGCCTAGTTTAAATGCTTTATTTTCAGATTTTTCTGGACTGAAAATAAAGAATTTAAACTAGGCTAGAGATGCCTTTAAGTTACATTTCAGATCCTCTTCCCAGCAGGCTACATATCTAAAGCCCTTGGGATCCCAATTGCTGTCACAGATGTTGGTGGAATCGATTGCTTTATAACTCACCTGTCTTCATGGTGGCATTTTTAGCCCTTCTGTGTCTCTCCCTAGAATTTTCACTTTGAGACTAGCACAGAAGTAGCAAGGAAAGGCTCAAGATTAGAGATAGCTTTCAATCTCTTCAGAAATAGCCTGGTGCAGCAAGAAAACTAGGTTTGTTTTCAGGCCAGTCTGATCTTCATCCTGTTCTTTCTGTAACTAGTTGCAGGTCCTTGGTCTGAAGGCATAATTTTTTGATGCCCCCATCTACTTAACTAGAAACTAGGATTCATTATACCCACTCTGCACTTTGTATTGAAGATTAATGATAATGTAGTTTTTCGTTGCTGTTGCTGAGCCTGGCCATTAATAGGTGCATAATAGAAGTAGCTAAGAGCATTTCATAATCAGGATGAACTCTCCAGGACAGCCCCACAAAGAAGGAGCTGTTTGTTCCTGGATCGCCTCAGTCTTTGAGGCTTGATTGTAAAGAGTTTAGTGTCTTCCCCTTCTCTCATTCCTCACAGTTCATTTCCAATAAACTGCAGTTATTCAAGTTGAGCAAGTTGCAGAATTTAGCACCCATCATGTTCTTGAACAGTTTATTTATAATGCGCTTTATGATGATACTTGAGAGAAATTTAACTGCTATACAAAAAGAAAAATCACTGTGACTTTTTGTTAAGGAGGCGATCGCAATCTTAGCTCCCTGCCTGGTGTCTGGGTTAGAAAACCTTTATGCAGGCTGGTAGTGTCTGTTCCATCTGGATTAGGTTAACTCAATAGGTAATTCTTATGTTTACACACAGATGCTTTAGTGCTTGCTGTGCAAAGTCATTTGGCTACACAATGAGGAGGCCCATGGGAGTAGTAGCCTCCTCAAATGATGTTCCCCATCTATCTGTCAATAGCTTCCATCTTAGGTATTGAGAATTCAATGAGGCTCTGTTTTCTTGGCTGTGCTTCTTGATGTTGGAAGCCATGTTCCTAGGGAAGAAATCTCGTTCTGTATTATTTTCTCCTAAGATGTGATTTTTTTCATCCTTTTCTAATATTTTAATTGAGCCAGTGTACAGATGTTGAGATTTTGCACTGCTTACAAAATGCCTGCCATGTTTTTTGCATGATGGATTGTATAGAAATGCAGATTATATTCTTATAGTAAATAAAAAGATGCTTTTAACAGTCTTTTTTGTATGTGAGCCATTTTCTTCTCTGAAATTCTGTTAGCTAAGTTTGGCACTATTCAGCCCTGAATGTCTTGTCAAGGTGAATAGTGTAACTTACTCATTTCAATGTGTTTCCTGATTGTGTAGGTGATAGTTCATTTTTTAACCTTTTCCTCTCTATACACCCAGTAAACAAATTTGTTAATATAAATAAGCCATAATAGGACTTAGTCAGTAGGTGAACACCTGTATTATCAACTCAGTTTATATCATTCCAGGCTAAGCTGTCTTGCTAGTGGTTAAGAATTGGTACTTTGGAGTTTAGAAAAACTTATAATTAAATCCTGACACTGCCTTTTGTTTGCACTGGGAGCTTTACTAAATTGCATAATATCTCTAAACTTTAGTTTCTTCAGCTGTAATTTGAGAATAATAATACCTGACTCATTATAGCACAGGGCTGGCCTTACAGCAAGGGCCAAATAAATATTAGCCATTATTTCTTGGAGAGCAAGTGGAGTGTAGTAAAAAGAAGTTAGGCCCTGATTTCAAGAGCGATGTCCCATGATATCAGTTAAATAATCTCCAATTTCAGTAAAAAGGAGGTAATTTAACCTTGTATTACCCATTTGGCTATTCCTACATGCACTAGTTTCTGACATCCCCACCTCCAACAATTTCTCCACCTGTATCTCCATGTCCTTGGCCTTCTTGGGCCTCCATCTATTGTGGCCGTCTCTTGCCCTCATGACTGACTAGGACTCTCCCACCACCTCCCTGTGACTCACTTCCTATAACCACTGCCCTTCACGCTGCTCCTTTTTATGCTATCTCCTTCTCCACAAACAATTGCTTTATTCTTCCAAATTTCCACCAATACAAGTCAACTGCAGAGAGCAGACTTTTCCTGAAGGTTTAGGATGATAGCACAGCAGAATTAGCTCTTTAAAAATTAGACCAAGTATCAGCCAGTCTCCCTTTGTGGAGGATTTCTCACAGGCTGTGGCTTCCTGAGGCACAGATTTGTCTCCATCTTCTTGCCCTTCTCCTTCTTTTTCTTTCTTTTCTTTTCTTTTTTTTTTTTTTTTGCCTAAACTCTTTTTACTTCACACAGCTATGCAAGTTGTGAGGCCAAGGATATGACTGCAAACAACAAGGTACATGAATAGCTGGACGTGGTTGCCCACACCTGTAATCCCAGCACTTTGGGAGGCAGAAGCGGATGAATTACCTGAGGTACCAAGACCTTTCTCTTCCTCTGTTGCATTAAAATTCCTGTGAATCTGCAGCATGGTCCACCTCTCACCCTCTATGCCACATGTTCTGAAGGCATACGAGCTCACCACATGTTTTCAACACCACATATTTTCAAGGCATGTGAGCTCACCCTGACAAACAATGGGCATTGACTTTGGGTCCCACTCCTATAAGCACAAAAAACCCACAGCAGATTTGAAATGGTAGTTTTCCCTGAAACAAAATCCAATCCTAGGGAAAGACCAATCCATATAAGAAAAGAACCCTATAAACATGTCTTTCCTTCTCCCACCACCACCTCTCCTGCTCACCCCACTTGATCCTGCCCAGGAGTTCTGCTTGTTTATTTTTTTCCCGTTCAGTTATGATACCAACCCCACAAGAGTATGGGAGTAACTTTCATTTATAGGTGCTTAGAGAATGCAAATTCTCTTGTCTTCCTACCTCTTTCTACTGCAAGCCAGTTAAGCCTTATCATGAGCACATCCACTAAGCTTTTGAAATAGAACAGACACTCCAGCATCCCACTGTTAGGATTTCTAGTCCCTGCAGGATAGAAGGAGAGGGTAGAGATGGTTGATAGCCACTATTTTTAAGAGATTTTCATTCAAATCTCTGTTCCTTAGATGAAAGGCCACCTATACATCTGCAAGCTTTCAGTGTGTTTTCCTGTTGGCTGCAGCTTCACTTGATCAATTATATTCTCTTTGATCCATTTTCAATTAAAAAAAAAAACTCTAATGGAACAACATGCTGATTTATTTAGAGTTTTTCAAATTAGATTGGAACTGAGGATGCCTTGGGGCTGAGGATGGCAGTGGGTGAAGGCTTCATGACTTGGTTTCCAGGCGTGGCCCTTCTGTAGCCTGAAGTGCCCTCAGCAAGGCTAGTTGAGGCAAGAGAAGGCCCCGCATCATAGATGGTGAAAGTGGGCCTTTGCTGGTGGTTTGATTTTCAAGACTGATCTAGGAGACTTATGAGTATTCATTATACTTTTGTTACATTCACAAAACATGAAAAGCTGCTTTTGGGGAATAATAAGTGATAATAACTATGGAATACTCTCCTCATCTGCATATGTTAAATTCACATGTTCATATTTTAACTCCACCTTTAACTCATAATGTTCAACTTGGGTTCTCTGTGAAGTCCAATGGCATAAGAGATTCTATGAGCCAAGATTATAGAACCACCCCATCTGGATATCAGTCATTATGGAGACAATTCATTGCCTCCATTGTGGTCATTGCCCTTTTAGCAGCATCACTTATGACTCACTAGGTAAAGGAAGATTCCAAACTTTTGGAAGACACAAAAATAAAAGGATACTAAATAAATATAATGAGAGAAAAACATATGTTATAGTGAAACTGCCTTTGCAAAATTATGACAGTAAGAGAAATCTGACATAGTTGACTCTGTCTTGCTTCTCATCTCCAAGCTGTCCTTGGTCATTCCTGGGTGTAGGCTAAATTCACTTTGGGAGGAATTTAGTTCATAGTTTAACTTGAAATAGAAGATAATAGTCCCTCCCTAAAATTAACCTCTTCTTTGCTCAGCGACCAAAAATTGCCTTTGTAAAACTGATGGAAGGCCACAAGAACAGGATTATGGGAGGGGCATGAACTCTGCTAAAATGTAGGCACAGTTTCTGTAATCCCTTGCTGCTCAGGAGTCATATGGCTAGAGGGCACAAGATTTGTGACTTCCCCAAGTGCTCCTCTAGATAACATCACTATTGTAGAACCCAAGACTGCTTTTTTTTTTTTTGGAGATGTTTTTCAGACTGACCTCACCTGGATTTGTGACTCCTGACTCAACTGATCTTGTGGCCACACCCAGGGCAGACTCAGTGCATGAGGACCATTTTCCACACTCTTACTATCTCATCCCTAACCAATCAGCAGCACCTATTCCTTAGCCCCTGCCCACCAACTTGCCCATAAAATCTCCTGACCTCAGAGCCCTGGAGCCTTCAGGGAGACTGATTTAAGTGATAACTCCAGTTGTCCAGTGTAGCCAGCCTTGCATCAGTTAAACTCTTTCTCTACTGCACTGCTGAGATCTTAGTGGATTTACTTATTTATTTATTTTCTGTGCAGCAGGGAGGAAGAACTCATCGGGTGATTACAATCATAGTGGCTAAAAATTTAAAATGATAGAACATTGCTGTAGCATAATCAGTTTCAAAATCCAGGTAATAGTTTTTGAGAATCCACCAGGTTCCAGGCACTTTAATATATGTTAATATATTTTTTAACTCTTGTAATAAACCTGTGTGGGAAGACTTACTGTCCTTATTGCTGATCAGTCAATGGGTTAAATATTTCAGAAAGTTTGCAGAACTAGTGAGGAAAGAGAGAAAGGAGATTCAATTGAGGTCATTTGATTGTACGGCTATATATTTTTTCCATACATCATGTTGTTCCCAAAGAATTTTCCGGTATATCCCTTTATTGAGCCTGCTTATCATCATCATGGGTCTTTCATATTCAACCATGCTCCTGTCATCCAACATAGAATTCAGGACCAACAGCAATGGCACGATTCTTCTTAACACACAGGATTTTTAGTTTCCCTCTCCCTCTTAGGCCAGGATTGATTGTGTCCCCTACTGAACCCATGTCATGAAGCATTTCTAGGAGAAGACCTACCTACCTTTCTAGGAGAAGGGCTGAGATAACCACCCACACATCTGGACCTCTGGCCTCTTTGCACCATTGCTCATTGAATTAATCATCCCCATCTCTCTCATCAGTTAATCCAAATGGTTGGCTCTTTCTCCAACTTGTGGCTTTTGTTTCCTGTCCTATCAGTTAAGACATGTCGAAAGCATAGTCCATGTGGGAAAAAATATTCCCTAGTTGTTGTGTTTCCCAATTCTGTAGATGTCTGACTCTATACCATTACCTTATTCTTCCCTGAAGTCTGACAGAGGAAGCTGTATTCTCATGTTTAAACCTGTTTCCACCACCAAATCATATCCTATTTCTACCGCCAAAATATATTTGATTGTTATAGAAAGTCAGCAACGGAATCCAACCATTTTGGATAGATATCCAAACTGCCAAAGCACAGTGATGTTGCCATAAGTCCATTCCCCTTGAACTTTCTGAATCTATCAATTTGTCCTTATGACTCTCAATCCTGTACCTGCACTCCCAATGACCTGCTGGACTTCTTCATCTGAGTGTCTTGGAGTGCTGTTAAGTGTCACTTCCATATTATTCTGCAGCCCTCACACTGTCTTCTTTCTGATGTCTATATTTCTGTTATTGCTATTACCATTTTCCTAGTTACTCATTCTTAAATTCTTTATCTTTTATATTCCTCCAAATCCATCTTCACGTTTGTCACTGATACTTCTCTGGGATTCTGCTTCTACCTCTAGGTTCCTTCCTGAGGAACTATAACCCTCCATTGCCAGAGAGATATCCCCTCTCATGTCAGACTTCCCCCTGGAGCCAGAAAACCCAATTCCAGTGACCAGTGGTAGAGGCTTTATAAAGAGAAATATGAAGAACAAGTTTGCCAACATGTGCATTATCCCCTGTTGGAGAAGTTTGTTCACTCCTGTCTCAACCAGAGGGCTTCTCACAGAGGGCTCCTCTCAGTAACTGAGAAGATTCAGTACCTGTCAATGAGCAGTGAGGATTTTACAGAAAGATCTAGGTACTTCTGACACCTTGCACAAAGGTCTCCCTTTTACCCTACTCCCTCACCATACTCAGCATAAAGAGATCAAATGAGTGCAAAGCATTTGAATTCAAGCATTCTAAGCCAAAAAGACATACAAATATCACCAGACAATCCTGTTCAATAAATACATGAGGAATATACTAATTTTCAAAGGACAAAGTTTCTCATGAAGTGGTATCTATTACTTATTGCTATTTTGCACCACGCATCTTCACATGGAACTGCTTGCTGACTGAGCCAGGTCTATTCTCGTTTTTGTTCACATGGCTTCATTTTCATGAAATTTCTTCTACTTGCCTTTTGCCTTTGGAAATCTCAGTTGTTCTCCTAGGCCCCACATAAACTTTTACCTTCTCTGGGACTTGGTCCCTGATCTTGCCAAGTGAAAGTGGCCTTTTGCTGGGATTAATCCTTATAATGCTCTTTTTACTTATTTGAGACACTTAAATCATTCTATCACAAATTGCATAGATCTTAGTGCTTTCCTACTATATTTTCATTTCCTGAAGAGCAATGACCATCCCATTTCTTTTCCATATTGTATCCTCCGTAGTGATCAACATAGTGCTTTATATAAAACAGATCCTTGAAAATGTCATGAGAGGATGTGGTACCAAATGGAAATAAGATAGGGATAGAAATACAAATATTCAGGGAGAACATTACATTACCACTTTTCATCTCCCATTTACAACCAACCATCATTAACTTTTCTCACCAGGCACAGAAATAGTGTCAGAAACCTTCTTGACGCAGAGCTCCAGGCAATCGGTTCCAATCCACTGGAGTTTTCATTCGTTAAAATCAATTAGCATCCAGGGATGAAGAGAGAGCATAGTTTTTCCTTTATCTTAATGCTCTGTTATGTTGATTAAATATCTTTTTATGTGCCAAAATCTCACTTCATCCAATAAATAAATTTAAGACAAGATTGAAATGTCATATTTTTCCAAAAAAAGCTACTTTGCTCTTCATATATCTCTGCTGTATTTTTAAGACTCAAAATCCTTGGCAAAGAGAGGAATACAGCTCCAGTCCTTAGAACCTTACCTTTAAAAGTAGGTAGTTTGTCTTCTTTTCCTCAAACATCGTATCACTGAAAGTACCATAGTTTCCCAAATTGTGGAAACAAATATTAGAGTGTGATCTCATCGCTTACGAAGCTAGGCTAAAAATGCCTTGGGTGATGTTGTGTTAGCACGGTTGTGTTTTCTAAGAACAGCCTCTCATCTGAAAATAATTTGAATGTTAGTAAGCCACATACAATGGTGTCACTGAAAGGGCATTATGCCTTGATCATTTCTAGGAATGTGGTTGAAGTCATGATGATTACGTGGCTCAAGGGTGTTGGTAGATACACAAGATATCTTACTGGTTTATTTAATGTGATGCACTCAAGTGACAGATCGCGCCTGACTCGCTCACAGTCACTTCTTAGGCTGCACTGCCACCTGGTGTCCTTTAGAGGCATGAGTTTCAGGGAATCCTTCATTGGAGTTTTTAGCTGGGTGAATCTTGAGTCTTAGATTTCAAAAGGGCAAGCAGGTGGTGAAGAGTATCATTTTCATTGAGTACATTTCCAAATAGGTTTTTTCTTTCATCAGACACAGGGATTAGTTCCTTGAATAGTCATATTGTTTAAGTGCGTGTGTGTGTACATAAACCTTAATATGTGAAGGAAATACAGCTGGGGGAAATAGTGTGACAGGAACTATAGAAATCATAGTAAACATAATAAAGGCAGAACTCTAAATAAAAGACAGTATCCATGATATTTTATATATGGTAATAATAATGACTACAGCACCATTAATTTCTACTTATTATCCTTAGTATTTTAATGCTGACCCAACTTACATTTCTAAGGCTGTCCCTCTGCCTGTCTCTTCTAGAGAAACAGTAAACGCTAAATACTCAACTTCTCAGTTGACCTACATCTTAGGGGAGCCTCTTTCAGTTCTTGTTTTCCTGCCTGGAGTGCCCCCTTGAGCCTGCAGATACAGCAACCCATGAGTTCATGACAAGCATGGAAATGAAATCTGACATGCTCTGTGTAGCACAGCAGAATGACTGAATGTGCCTGGGCTCCGATTATATTGCTGAACTGCTACGCCAGCCCTGGCTGACTTCTTGGGACTTACTACTGTGTGAGAAAAATAAACCCCTATTTCTTTAAGTTGCTGTTGATTATTATTTTTGTTGTTACTCCAGAAGTCGGTTTCTAATTAAGTAGAAGATCCTGCTTCCCTGAAGTTTGAATGAGATGCTTACACATTAGTTTAATTTTACTTTTTTGCAGAACAGAACTGGGGTGTGTGTGCACGCGCACGCGCACGCTCCAGTGAACTTCTCAATACTGATGTGGTTTTATGACTCCAGTTGTTGACACTGTGGTTATGGCATGCTCTGAAGCGGAAATTGTTTTTTCGTACACTCCTGTTGACTTTCCTGTCTTACTTGTGGCAGGACTGCAGCCTCAAGCATCTGAAGGACAGAAAAGCACATTCCAAGGAGCGGAAAGAGCAGAAGCAAAGAGCACACACTTATGATCAGAAGAAGGCCCATGTTATGGTTACAGAGTGAAAAATCAGGCGATGGGCATGAGATGAGCCTCTCAGGATAAGCAAAGGCTACATCATGTGAGGAATTATACTTGATAGTAAATGTAATGAAAAGAGTTTTTTACAAAAAATTAGCAGGATCCCAGCAGGATAAAGTCATATTTCACAAAGATTGCTGTGTCAGCCAAATGGAGATGGGTTGGAAGAGGGAAGGAAAAAAATTAAGAAGCCAACGAAAAACCCCATAGAGATAGGGAGGAATTGGGGCCAGACTAGGGGGTGGCACTGGAAATAGAGAGGTAGTAGATTTGATATGAACTTGGAGAATAGAATCAACAAAATTTGGGTTGAAGAGAATCTAGGCACCAGTGAGGGTAAATGTAGGCACTAGTTACTGAGAGATCATTGGGGCTGGCTGGGGAATGTGAAGAGGGACCACAGTGGGGACAGAATAGAAAATGGTTTTGCATTTGCAGAGTTTGTAAAGACAGACAATGAGCAGTTTGATTTGCTGTTTAGGTGCTCAGGAGAAGGGTTGAAACAGAGCTAGAAACTTCAAGAGGCCTACACTACACATTTTCCAAATGTTCCTGGTCTACCTGTTCTTTTCCCCCAACTATATTTATCATAAATTTTGGTGGTTTAGGTGGGTTCTGTGAATTTAACTTTTGAGAATGTGGAACAAAAAGATCTTAGAAGAGAACTTCCATCAGTGTAATGTTTCAGTGAAGGAAGCTTGGGAGGTGCTGCTTTAGAAAAGAATTTTAGAGATAGGGTCTCCTTATGCTGCCCAGGGTAGCCTTGAACACCTGGGCTCAAGGGATCCTCCTGCCTCAGCTTCTTAAGCAGCTGGGACTTCAGGTGTGCACCACCACACCTGGCTTGTGCTGCTTGAAGTCGGTTAAAATGTAGTCCCAGTGCTCTACTTCATAAGAAACTTGTAGTTATTGAAAGAAACAGAAATGCATAGTCTAGACAGCCATCAGCAAATGGCTTCTCAGTTTATATTACAAACTGGTTGGTACTGGCAGAGTACAGGACTTGGGGTCTTCATGAGCAAGTGCAAGTCCTATAAGACATTTGTTCTTTATTGTTTTCTTACTGGAATGTGCAAGATGTGTGCTATCATTGTGCACAAAAGTATACCAGTCTCATTCCTTCCTTCATGCCTTTATTCCTGGTCTAGAATACCATCGATTCATTTCTGTATTCAATAATATTGGTTAAATTCCTTTCCTGTTTTAGGTGCTAAGAATGCAGCAGTGACTTAGTCTTAGGTCTCCAGGAACTCTCATCCAGTGGGCAGGTAGCTTTAGGAGCAAATAGCTACCAAACAATGTGAATAGGGCTGTGCCTGAGCTGTGAAAACAGAAGGGGTTGTTAACTCCGGGGATGCTGCAGGAAGAGAAATGGGGCACACAGACCCGGCCTCTGCCCCCCTTCCTAGTATCTTCTGTAGCCATTTCCCCATCCCTTATGCCTTTCATGGCAGTCATACCAAAGCTTGTCTTCATCCCTAGGTAAGCTCATTTCTTCTTGGCCTCTATGATGAGCCACAATTCAGGAGATTATGTCTATAACTGCCTAAAAGGAAGACAAACCTTTCTGGCTACAGGCAGGTAAAATATATCCTCCCAAAGCGCTGGGCATGGTGGCTCATGTTTGTAATCCCATCACTTTGGGAGGGTGAGACAGGTGGGTCACCTGAGGTAGGGAGTTCGAGACCAGCCTGGGCAACATGCAGAACGCCCATCTCTACTAAAAATACAAAAATTAGCCAGGCGTGGTGACGGGCACCTATAATCCCAGCTAGTCAGGAGGCTGAGGCAGGAGAATCGCTTAAACTCGAGAGACAGAGGTTGCAGTGAGCCAAGGTCACACCATTGCACTTTAGCCTGGGTGACAGAGTGAGATTCCAGTCTCAAAAAATAATTAATTGATTGATTAATTAAAAATTTAAAAAAAGAAGAGCACATAGGATGCCAGAACTTGTTGTAGCCACCTTGGAAAATATAATCTGCCACAGAGGGCAAGTAGAAAGAATGTTGTAGTTTAAGATTTCAGAAATCTAGTTGTCCAAAAGATCACAAGAGCTGTTCACGTGGCAGCTTAAGGGGAGAGGAAGCAAACATCTTCCGAGCTGAGGAAGACGTGGGATGGTGAGTCAGGTGAACTGCATGCTCATCCATGTGAACGCTGACATCCTCAGGAAAGCAGAAGGAATTCAGAGAACAGAAGACAAAACACAATGTCGTTCATTATTTTTTTTTTTTTAGAGATAGGGTGTTTCTCTGTCACCCAGGCTGGAGTGCAGTGGCTTGATCATAGGTCACTGTAGCCTTGAACTCCTGGGCTCAAGCAATCCTTCTTCCCCAGCCTCCTGAACAGCTAGGGCTACAGTGTGTGCCACCATGCCTGACTAATTTTGTATTTTTATTTTTTGTAGAGATAGGGTCTTGATATGTTGCGCATGGTAGTTTATAACTCCTGGCCTCAAGTGATCCTCCCACATTGGCCTCCCAAAGCATTGGGATTACAGGCATGAGTCACAGTGCTCCACCACAAAACACTCTTTTTTTTTTTGAGATGGAGTTTCACCTCTTGTTGCCCAGACTGGAGTGCAGTGGCACAATCTCGGCTCACTGAAAACTGCGCCTCCTGGGTTCAAGCAATTTTCCTGCTTCAGCGCCTTGAGTAGCTGGGATTACAAGCATGTGCCACCACACCCAGCTAATTTTGCATTTTTAATAGAGATGGGGTTTCTCCATGTTAGTCAGGCTGGTGATCTGCCTGCCTTGGCCTCCCAAAGTGCTGGGATTACATGTGTGAGCCACCATGCCCAGTCTAGAAAATACTCTTTTAAAAGTTTTCATCTTTTTTTTTTCTGGAGTGGTGAAATAATTAATCTCTGTGGTGAGGAATTCCTTTTTATTTGGGAAAAGATATTTGCAATGGGCCTATAGTTTGTGCAAAGATACTAATAGCTAACATTTTTTGAGTGTCCATTCATTCATTCATTCATTCATTCTAAATATATATACTGGGGCAGGCATGGTGGCTCATGCCTATGGTCCCAGCACTTTGAGAGGCTGAGGCAGGTGGATCACTTGAGACCAGGGGTTTGAGACAAGCCTGGCCAACTCAGTGAAACCCCACTTCTACTAAAAATACAAAAATTAGCCAAGTGTGGCAGTACGTGCCTATAGTCCTAGCTACTTGGGAGGGTGAGGCAGGAGAATCGCTTGAATCTGGGAGGCAGAGGTTGCAGTGAGCCAAGATCGTGCCACTGCACATCAGGCTGGGTGACAGAGTGAGACTCCATCTAAAAAAAAAAAAAAAAAAAAAGAGAGAGAGCGCTTACTGCAAGAGGTCTGGCTGGCCAAGACACTCCATCTGCTACACACTTGGGCCCACTAGAGGCTTCATGCTGAGGCATGCTCTTCCCAGGCTGCACCAGCCAATGACTCTGCATGCTAGGGATTCCAGATTCAGACCATTCCTGCCTTACAAACAGCTCCAATGTGGACAGTCTGCTCTGGGCTCTCTGAAGAGCTCTCAAACAGTTGTCAGACCTGTACTGTGGTCAGGATGCTCTCCATGAATATTCATTTTGTTTATTTAATTTAATTTTTATTTTTACTTTAGATAGGATTTGGAATGCAGTGGCTCGATCATGGCTCACTGCAGCCTCCACCTCCTGGGCTCAAGCAATCCTCCCACCTCAGCCTCCCGAGTAGCTAGGACTACAGTTACATACCACTATAACCAGGTAATAATTTTCTTTTTTTGTAGAGACAGTGTCTTGCCGTATTGCTCAGGCTGGTCTTGAACTCCTGGCCTCAAGTGATCCTCCTGCCTTGGCTTCTCAAAGTGCTGGGATTATAGCCACTGTGTCCATCCATGCCTTTTTAAATAATTTTTATTTTTTTTAATTATTATTATTATTTTTTGAGACAGAGTCTTGCTCATTCTGTCACCCAGGCTGGAGTGCAGTGGTGTGATCTCAGGTCACTGCAACCTCCCCCTCCTGAGTTCAAGTGATTCTCCTGCCTCAGCCTCCCAAGTAGCTGGGATTACAGGCATCCACCACCATGCCGAGCTAATTTTTGCATTTTTAGTAGAGATGGAGTTTTGCCACATTGTCCAGGCTGGTCTCAAAGTCTGGACCTCAGGTGATCTGCCTGCCTTGGCCTCCCAAAGTGCTGGGATTATAGGCATGAGCCACCTCACCTGGCCCATCCATGCTTATTCTTGCTCCCGCTTTCCTTTATTCTTCACAGGGTTTTTTTTCCTGTCAATTTCTTGCACATCAAATTCCACCTTGGCATCTGCTTCTTGTGTTATGGAACTGACCTGGGATCAGCTCACCTTGTTCCTCCTTTGTTCATTGTTCTCTTGTGGCACAATGGCTACCTGGAGTACCTTTCCTGCAGTCCAGGAAGTTAAAAATTGTGTTGCTGAAAGAGCCTTTGTCTCAGTACCAATTTTTCTTTGTGGTACCAAGTATCTATTTCCAACATCTATTTCCAACACTACTGGAGGCCAGGAGTTCGAGACCAGCCTGGGCAATACAGCAAGACCCCATCTGTATGAAATTTAAGAAAATTAGTCAAGCATGATGGTGCAGACCTGCAGCTGGGATTACAGGCACGCACCACCACGCCTAGCTAATCAGTAGAGACAGGGTTTCACCGTGGTGGTCGGGCTGGTCTCGATCTCCTTACCTCAAGTGATCCACCTGCCTTAGCCTCCCAAAGTGCTGGGATTAGAGGCATGAGCCGCTGTATCTGGTCCCAAACTGTTTTTGTTAAAGACTGGGTCTCACTCTGTCACCCAGGCTGGAGTGCAGTGGCACAATCATAGCTCACTGCACCCTTGAACTCCTGGGCTCAAGCAGTCCTCCCACTTAACTTGCTGTGGAGCTGGGATCACAGGAACTTTTCTACTTCCCACAATTCCCTCCTCTTTTACTGTATAGTTTTCCTTTTTCAATCTTTTAAAACATGTTTTGGCTTAGTTGTTCTGCCTGAGTTTTTAAAAGAAAAAGCTTCTCTCTCTTTTCTCTTTACACAATTTTTTCTTTAGTTTTACGTCCCATCTCTCTCGCTCTCTTTCTTTCACACACACTTTCTCTATTTTCCGACATATGTCAACGCTTTTTTTTAACATTTTGCTGGCCAGAGCAGGACTTGCCTTGGGCCGCTGCTTGTGCTGCTGGCTATAATTACCTTCTTGCTTATCAAGTTGCTCAATGACTTTTCAGGGCTAAGTGCCTGGAATTTTTCTTGAAGAAATTCAAGATTTGTTTTAAATGTTCATGCTTGCATGGGCCTACAGGCTACTGCACCTTCTCACTTGGAGAACCTGAATTGACAGACGCAGTATTTACACGTGCAATCAATACTATCTCACTCATTAATTCCACTCCTGATGTATTCTCAATAGAAATGACGACTTACGCTGGTTGGGCAGGGTGGCTCCCTATGTTGCTCAGGCTGGTGTCGAACTGCTGGCCTCAAGCAATCCTCCTGCCTCTCAAAATGTTGTGAGAGAGCATAGTGAGGATGTTTTTGCGGACTGTGGTAAACATCCTCCTCGCATTCATGTCCTGTATAATCCTCTCCCTTTGAGCATGGGCTGGACCTAGGGAATACTGGGACTCTTCTCTTTCCTTTCTTTTCTTTTTTTTTTTTTGAGATGGAGTTTCGCCTTCTAGGCCAGGCTGAAGTGCAATGGTGCAATTTCAGCTCACTTCAACCTCCACCTCCAGCGATTTAAGCGATTCTCCTGCCTCAGCTTCCCAAGTAGCTGGGATTACAGGCATGTTCCACTACGTACAGCTAATTTTTGTATTTTTAGTTGAGACAGTGTTTCACCCTATTGGTCAGGCTGGTCTTGAACTCCTGACCTCAGGTGATCCACCCACCTTGGCCTTCTAAAATTCTGGGATTACAGGCGTGAGCCATCGTGCCTTGCTGGACCTAGGTGCTATTTTCTAAGTAGCAATAAAATACGTGAAAGTGATGGGATGTCACTTCTGGGATTAGGTTACAAAGAAGACTGTGATCCCTCTCTCATTTTCTTTTTCTCTCTCTTCCTCTTTCTCCTCCCTGCCCTGGGGCAAGACAGCTGCTTCTTATGAAGAGGTGCAAGTAGACAGGAACTGAGGTCTCCAGCCAACAGACAGAGAGGACCTGAGGCCTGCCAGCAGCTATAGAAGTGAGTTTGAAAGAGGATTGTGAAGCCTTGAGAGAGCTGCAGCCCTGGCTGACAGCTTGATTGTATCTTCATAAGAGCCTGAGCCAGAGGACACAGCTCATCTCACCCAGATTCCTAGCCCACTGAAACTGTGAGAAAAAAAAAAAAAGTGTGTTTATTAAGCGGCTAAATTTGGGGCGATTTTTATCCAACAATAGGTAATGAATACAAGGATATTGCTTATTACTCAAAATCACTATATAAAGCCCCTGAAAAATTGAAAACTGCAACTAGGGCAACACTGAGAGTCTCCAAGAACACTGTGTTTCTTCTTAGAGACAGTGAGAAAAGCACATACATGTGTTTTCCTGTTAGTTTTGGCCACCAGGAAGCTCAGAGCCAAATGTGTGACCCAATTTTAATAACCGTGTAAGCCTCTATGACCTGCTTATCTGTGTTCTTATTCCTGGCCTTTCATTTTATTCTGACTTTCTCTCTCTCTCTCTCTCTCTCTTTTGAAACAAGACAGAGTTTTGTTCTTGTTGCCCAGGCTGGAGTGCAGTGGCGTGATCTTGGCTCACCTCAAACTCTGCCTCCCAGGTTCAAGAGATTCTCCTGCCTCAGCCTCTCGAATAGCAGCTGGGATCACAGTCATGCACCACCAAGCCTGACTAATTTTGTATTTTTAGTAGAGACAGGGTTTCCTCCATGTTGGTCAGACTGGTCTTGAATTCCTGACCTCATATGATCCACCTGCCTCAGCCTCCCAAAGTGCTGGGATTACAGGTGTGAGCCACTGCGCCTGGGCCTGACTTTTCCTTTTCTTCCTACTGATTTTATTAGCTCATCTATATTTTTCTATGTGATATGAATTACGGTAAGCCACCTCAAATTCAGCTTACAGAGAAGCAAGGCATTTGTAAATTTTTTTTTTTTTTTTGAGACTCTCACTCCATATCCCAGGATGGAATTCAGTGGCGCGATCTCGGCTCACTGCAATCTCCGCCTCCCTGCAATCTCCGCCTCCCGGGTTCAAGTGATTCTCATGCCTCAGCCTCCCAAGTAGCTGGGATTACAGGCGCGCACCACCATGCCTGGCTAATTTTTTATTTTTATTTTTAGTAGAAACCAGGGTTTCACCATGTAGGCCAGGCTAGTCTCGAACTCCTAACCTCAAGTGATTCACCTGCCTCGGCCTCCGGAAGTGTTGGGATTGCAGGCGTGAGCCACCGCGCCCAGCGCACACATCATTTTTTAAAGACAGTTTTTAAATTTAAAACATAGTTTTGCACATTAAAAAACGTTTTGCACAGGCTGAACACAAAGTTCCCGGAGGTAGTGGTAAAGAGATCAGGTCATAGGAGGGTGGCTCAGTAGCCCCAAGCATTGGCCAGGGGTGATTTGGAGTGGGTAAGAAATATCAAGTGATAGCGATGGAAAAGGGAAAAAGGAGAGCAACTGATTGCCATCCCCAGAGGGAGGGGCCGGCAGAGGGCTCACCCACTCACCCACAGTGGGATCCTTGCAACGTGATCCTGGCAACGGCTCCCCTAATCCCTCCCGCCCAGTTCCGCCCAGTCCCGCCCCTCACCCGGACCCTGCCCCCACCCGGGCCCCGCCCCCTCCCGAGCCCCGCCCTTCACGCACGCAGCGATGCACCGCCTCAGTCTCCGCCAGCCAATCCGGCCTCTCCGGTGGTTGCGCGCTCCGCCCCCTCCATCCGAGCCCGCGCCGGCCTTCTCCGCTCCGCCCGCCTCACTCCTTTCTGGGCGGTTGGGCAGCGCGCCTGTCCGGGCGGGGCGCTGAGCGAGCGACCCAGCCTCTGGGACGCGGTGGCGGCGGTTGCGGCGGCGGCGGCGGCTGGGTCTGCCCAGACTGTGGCGGAGGCGGTGGCTGAGGTGGAGGCGGAAGGAGGCGGCGGCTGCAGAGGGGGGAAGATGGCGGCGTCTGTCCTGCTGAGAGTGTCGGTGCCGCCGTGGGAGCTGGTGGCCTGGTACGCCGTGTGCCCTTCCGGGATACTGCTCTATTTCTACACCGACCACGTGGAGCGGGAGAAGGAGTGGGACCCCGAGCACCGGACCCTCTGCAACCTGGAGTCCTGGGGAAAGTGCTCCGCCGCCCTTGCCTCCAGGTAGCCAGCGTTGGGGAGTGGGCCGTGAGCGGCCGCCCGGGGCGAGGGCGGAGGCTGGGGGTTGGGAGCGGGAGGCGGGAGCTCGGGCCTGGGGGCGGCGGGGACCCGGCCGCGGGGAAACGGACCGGGTCGGGGCCGGGGCTGGGCGCTCCTGCCCCTGGGCCGCCCGAGCCCAGGCCACGCCGCGAAGGTGGCGGGACCTCGAGGCCGCCAGGGGGAGATGAAGTGACAAGAGTGCAGCCGGGAGGCCGGGGCGGTCGGGTTGCTGTTGGGCGGGCGGGGCCCGCGCTGGGATGGAGCGCGAGGGTCTCCGGAGGGTGGGTCCCAGCCGGCCTGACCGGTGTCCTGGTTGTCGGGAAGGCGGGCCGGGGGTGTGGGACCCTGTCCGCCGCACCCGCGAGGCCAGAGGCCACCTCTTGTCCCCCCGTCGCTGCAGCCGAGGCTTTAGGGGCCCGGCGCGGACTCAGGGGGCTTGCGTTTCCCATTGTCTTCCTGGTACTAGGACAGGTGTTTCCGTGGTCAGGCCTCTTTGTACTCCAGCGCTAGTGAGAATTTGTGGACTTACTGAGACGGTGACATTTGCGGGCAAACACAAATTTGACCCTACTCTGGAAGAAGATACCGGCACTTAACATATCTGATTTCTTGGATTTCTTCTCGTATATTTGAGTGTGCCAGGAGGGGGAAATGGTCTGAGTTTGGGTCTGAGTTTACGCTTCACTGGAGTAAAGGACAAGTATGTTATGTGTATGGTAGTGTTTTAGGCATTGGGGTGACTTTTAAACGTTGCTTATTAGTATACTAGGATACCCACAACAGATTAAAAACACATGCTTTGCTAAACTTGAGTGATTGGTTTGTGTTACTGATCATTTTATTTTTTTAAAATGTAATTGGTTTGTCTGTTATGTTTTATTTTAACGCGTTAAATTTTCCTAGGCAAGTTACTTTGAAAAAGGGAGGAATTTACGTTTTGGTGGTTTTTTTTTTTTTTTTTTTTT
>NW_016107360.1:15779367-15784661 GCF_001604975.1 Cebus imitator | reverse complement strand
CTCCTGAGTAGCTGGGATTACAGGCACTCGCCACCATGCCCAGCTGATTTTTTGTATTTTTAGTAGAGACGGGGTTTCACCATGTTGACCAGGATGGTCTCCATCTCTTGACCTCGTGATCCACCTGCCTTGGCCTCCCAAAGTGCTGGGATTACAGGCGTGTGCCACCGCGCCCGGCCCGGAATTTACGTTTTAAAGGTGGCTGCTGTTTTTGTTTGTTTTTTGGGGGGTTTAAAAACGTAACAGAAGTCGAAGGAATGATTTCAGAATTGATAGGTTACGATTTTAATAGTGACTATGTCTAATATTCAGATGTTTGTTAACAACAGTAGTCACATTTGAGCAATTTCTTCTCCTGTTGATTGGTAAATTGGTATGTAGACAGAAATGTATAGTTCACTAGTTTATTTCGACTCACATATTGTTGATTACATGAACAAGGTAGCACTGGAGTTTGTCTTGTTATTGGTTACAAACTTCAGGGTGCAGATCTTTCCACTTAGCCTTATCATGGACCAGATACTCTATCTCATTTGCTCATAAACCAAAATCCTGTAGCTTTTTACAGGGGAAATAGTTATCACGTGGCCAAATGAAGCAATTTGAGAATGCATTTAAAATGTAGGTATTAATTTACTGGGGAAAATACATAAATGTGACAAAAAGCTCACATTTGTTGTTGGTGGTTATTCTGAACCAAGTTAATAGGCTGATTAGACTCTCATACCCTTTGAGAAACATTAAGTGTCTTTTATGCAAAATTTTTGTGTTATATCCGCTTTGGGAAAGGAGTTTTAAACTCATAAGTACCTTCCACCTGAAGTTAGTTGAATGAATAAAATATATAAGGAAAACATGATGCAGCAGCACATTTCAAGTATTTAAGAAACAAGAACTAAAAATAACTTTTGATCCTAGGTTAATATGGAATTTGACCAGAATTATGAATAATTTTAGATTTTTTTTGAAACAAGTCTAAAATAAATGGATCTTTTAAAATTGGGGCATGGGAGGAGTAATTTACTGTATGCTTAAGCTCTTAAAATTGACTTTCTTTAAAAAAGAGAGTTTTGAACCATATAAGCATACACTCTAAATATTCTCAGTTATATATCCTGCAAGAGCTGCGTGTTTGTGCATCATAAAATATCAAGAAATATATTAAAAGTCTAAGTACATGTAAGACTAAAGGTAACTGGATCTCTTTATAGTTTTTAATGTGAATTTAATATGTTGTGACTGAAAGTGTTTCAGTGTGTAGCTGTGGCCATAAAACAGTTTAACTTAGATGCTTGTTAAAGGATAGGTAAAAATAAGATATGCTGATAAGAGTAAATAATTCACTTGCTATCTATACAGTGAAATTATTTTAAGAAATTTGTTCAGTTTGATCAGCCTGTTTATAAACTACTTGTAAAAATCAAGTAGTTTATAAACTACTCATTTAATAAATGAATTCACAGGTCGACTTATGTTGGAAATAGTTTATAAACAGGCTGAGCAAAGTCACATGTATATATACATATATAATCACATATACACATATAGACTAATTTTCTTTTGGAAGTAGGTAGACAAAACATTGAAAGTTTTTATTTAGTGGAAAGAGACTTTAAATGAAAGCTGATTATTGGACACCTCAAGTTAGTTTCTTTTGAGTAGTGATTACCATGTAGCAGCACCACTCGAAGATGTGACTCTTAGGAAAAGAAAGTTTGAGCCCAGGCTGGGTGCGGTGGCTCATGCCTGTAATACCAGCACTTTGGGAGGCCGAGGTGGGCGGATCACCTGAGGTCCGGAGTTTGAGACCAGCCTGACCAACATGGAGAAACCCAGTCTCTACTAGGAATACAAAATTAGGTGGGTGGGCATGGTGGTGCATGCCTGTAATCCCAGCTACTCAGGAGGCTGAGGCAGGAGAATTGCTCGAACCTGGGAGACAGAGGTTGCAGTGAGCCGAGATCACGCCATTGCACTCCAGTCTGGACAAGAGCGAAATTTTGTCTCAAATAAATAATAGTGAAGCCACCTGGCTCACGCCTGTGATCCCAGCACTTCGGGAGGCTGAGGTGGGTGGATCATCCGAGGTTGGGAGTTTGAGGCCAGCCTGACCAAATGGAGAAACCCTGTCTCTACTAAAAATACAAAATTAGCTGGGCGTGGTGGTGCATACCTGTAATCTCAGCTACTCGGGAAGCTGAGGCAGGAGAATCACTTGAACCTGGGAGTAGGACGTTGCGGTGAGCTGAATTCGCACCACTGCACTCCAACCTGGTCAACAAGAGCGAAACTGTCTCAAAAAAAAATAATAATAATTTTGAGAAAATTTAACAGATGAAAAAGATTCTGAAGAAAGTCCTCTTCCAGGATCCAGTGTCAGCACATGGTTTTGGATTGCTTATACTCAACTTGATTCTCATTTCACAATCCCCAAATGTCCTAATCCAAACAGAATAAGGTAGAGGTTAAAGAGAGAATTTTGAGGGGCATGTGTTATCTGTGTGTAAAGTCCCCGATTATTTTGGGGCCATAATGATGTAAAGGGCCAGACTTTTAGATTTCTAGAGAAATATTTTCCCAAAATAAGGAGGCTACAATAGAAATGCTGATTTGTTTATTTTTTTTGAGACGGAGTCTCACTCTGTTACCAGGCTGGAGTGCAGTGGCGTGCTCTCAGCTCACTGCAGGCTCTGCCTCCTGGGCTCAAGTGATTCTCCTGTGTCAGCTTCCTGAGTAGCTGGCATTACAGGTACGTGCCACCATGCCCAGCTAATTTTTGTATTTTTAGTAGAGACAGGGTTTCTCCATTTGGTCAGGATGGTCTTGATCTCTTCTTGGCCTTGTGAGCCACCGTGCCTGGCCTGATTTTTTATTTCTACCAGGTACAGCCAATAAAAACAAAATCACACCACTGTCTCCTGTCATCATCATTTCATTTAACAAAAGGATATTTTCACTCAAACAACTGGAAATAACAGAATCTCTCACAATAAATTTTATTTTTTATTTTTTTGAGATGGAGTCTTGCTCTGTCACCAGGCTGGAGTGGGACGATCGATCTTGGCTCACTGTAACCTCTGCCTCCTTGGTTCGAGTAATTCTGCCTCAGCGTCCTGAGTAACTGGGACTACAGGCATGCACCACCACACCCAGCTAATTTTTTTATTTGTAGTAGAGATAGTCTCGATCTCTTGACCTCATGATCTGCCTGCCTCGGCCTCCCAAAGTGCTAGGATTACGGGCATGAGCCACTGCACCCAGCCAGAATAAAAGATTTTTAAATGGAATCATTTAGTTATATTGAAAAGTTTACTTTCAGACTAGCCTGGCTAACATGGTGAAACCCTGTCACTACTAAAATATAAAATTAGCTGGGCGTAGTGTCATGCACCTGTAATCCCAGATACTCCGAAGGCAGAGGCAGGAGAATCACTTGAACCAAGGAGGCAAAGGTTGCAAGTAAGCGGAGATGGCGCCATTGTACTCCAACTGGGCTATAAGAGTGAGACTCCGTCTCAAAAAAAAAAAAAAATTTACTTGTGTGTCCTTACTTTTCCTCATTTTCCCATAAATCAATGAAAATTCTGCTGCAAACTTACACCAGCCTGCTAGCTAACATTAAGTTAGCGCTCCCTGCCCCCTTGGTTTGGTATACTGATCTCAAATCTAAGCTCTCCCAGTTCTTAGACTTGTGGCCTTATCTTCATGGTGCCTCAATTTCTTATGTTAAATAGGAATTTTTACACCTACTTATGGCCTGGCTCAGACCTGTAATCCCAGCTCTTTGGAAGGTTGATACCTGGCAGATCTCTTGAGCTCAGGAGTTTCAGACCAGCCTAGGCAACAGGGCAAAACCCTGTCTCTACAAAAAATACAAAAATTAACCGGGCATGGTGGCACATGCCTTTAGTTCCAGCTTCTTGGGCGGCCGAGGTGTGAGGATCACTTGAGCCCAGGAGGCTGAGGTCACTGTGGAGTGAGCCATGTTGGTGCCACTGCACTCCAGCCTGGGTGGTAGAGATCCTGTCCCAAAAAAACAAAACAAAACAAACCTACTTTGCCAGATGAATGTTAGGATGAAAAGTGATTACATATATGTTCCTGAAATAAAGTCTGTTCTCAGTTAGAGCTGTTACCATTGATTGGAGATGTTACTTTTTTTTTCAGTGTTTGATAATAAATGCCTTTAAGTATAAAAAGTTTCTTGTATATGGTCGTTTATATGTTTAAACGTTAACTATTTTAATGTATTTTATTGCTGACTTCATGGTATAGCATAAAGATGTGTTCATTTAAAACACTTTTGAAGTTGTGCAAGAGAAACTAATATGCAGAATATTATTTTATTTTTTTATTTTTATTTTTATTTTTTTTTGAGGTAGAGTGTTGCTCTGTCACCCAGGCTTGAGTGCAGTGGTTCGATCTCGGCTCACTGGAACCTCTGCCTCCTGGGTTCAAGCGATTCTCCGGCCTCAGCCTCCCAAGTAACTGGGATTACAGGCACCCATGACCATGCCCAGCTAATTTTTGTGTTTTTACCAGAGACAGGGTCTCACCATGTTGGCCAGGCTGGCCTTGAACTCCTGACCTCAGGTGATCTGCCCACGTCAGCCTCCCAAAGTGCTGAGATTACTAGCATCAGCCACCATGCCCAGCCCCAATATGCAGAATATTGTATGTAGGTATTTTCTATGTTAGACCCCCTCTAAGGAGGGTTTCTATGTAAGAATAGTACAGATAATCTGGAAAGGTTAATAGGCTTGACATATTTATGTTTTTATCACTTTAAAAGTAGTCCGGTTGTCCTGTGGTATATGCATAGGACGTATACCATAGGGGGTTGGTTCCAGACCCCTATTTTTGCCAGAATCCTGGCATACTCAAGTCCGCGCTGTGGGTCCTGCACATCCTGGGTACGTGAAAAGTTGGGCCTCCATATATCTGGGTCTGCATTTGGTTGAAAAAGATCCGCATATAAATGGGCCCATGCAGCTCAAACCTGTGTTGTTCAAGGGTCACTGTATTTGAAAATGAAGTCCACAAAAAAAGTTGCCTTGTTTTACAAAATGTTGCATTACTACCTCTCTCATATCTTAAAAAAAAAAGTACCATCTATTTACTACCCTATTGAGATAATAAAACTTCTGGAATAGAACCTAGGGCCAGGTGTGGTGGTTCACATCTGTAATCCCAGCACTTTGGGAGGCTGAGGTGGGCTGATCACCTGAGGCTAGGAGTTTGAGACCAGCCTGGCCAACATGATGAAACCCTATCTCTACTAAAAATATAAAAAA
>NW_016107360.1:15775991-15779037 GCF_001604975.1 Cebus imitator | reverse complement strand
AAATATATGTCTGTATTTTTGAGAGAGACGGGGTTTCATCATGTTGGCCAGGCTGGTCTCAAACTCCTAGCATCAGGTGATCTGCCCACCTCAATAAATACTTCTGAGTTTTTATATATATATATATATATATATATATATATGTGTATATATATATATGGCGCGCTCGCTCTTTATTTATTTATTTATTTATTTATTGCTCCTTGCTTTGAGACTCAGAGGTTAAGCAACTTGCCCAAGATAACACAGGTAGTAGCAAATTGAGACTTGACACCTGGCTTCCACAGTACTTATTTAGAGTCTCCTCTGCACCCCCATTTTAAAAATTAAATCTTGTCTAGGTAATGCCTTTGCTGCTTCAGATTTGAAAGATGACAAGGCATGTACAATGAAAATTCTTCATCTCCCTTCCTGCAAACAGACAGTTCTCCTGTAGGCTGCTGTGAAATTTTTCAGATCTATTTGACATATAGACAAACATCCATATGACTGTATTATTACTCCCTCTTTATTTATTTATTTTATTTAACAGGAGTGTCATGTACATGTTCTGATAGATAGCCTGCTTTGGCTTGGCATTTGTTCTATTACTCCCATACTTTAAATGCTTGCATTTATATTTAGTGAAATGTTAATAACTGCTAGGACATAAAAGATAATTTGTTGTGGCAGTTTTGACCAATATGAATTTAAGAAATAAAATTCTTAACATTGTCATTGTTTCTTGGTATGGAAATTTTAGAAGCACGTTGAACTGAAAAGAGTCCAAGAGGAATAGAGAAATATCACAAAGAAGTGAATCTGGACTGTGGTAGAGATAAATGTTAATACTTTCAGGTAATATTTACCATGTGCTAGGCAGTGGTCTAAATGCTTTACATATATTATTAAAGTCTCACAACAGTCCCATGAGGCAGGTAGCTTTTATCGCCATTTTACAGATGAGTAAACTGAGCCACACAAACTAACACTTGATCCGGGTAGTACAGTGGCAGAGGCCTGATTCTAACCCAGGCAGTTTGGCTCAAGAGTCCAAACTCTTTACCGGTACTGTTTCTTTCTTTCTGTCTTCCCTTCTTTCGTTTTTCTCTTTCCCTCCTTCTCTCTGTCCTTCCCTCCCCTTCCCTTTCCTTTTGTTCCCTCCCTTCCCCTCTGCTCCTTTTTCCTGCCTTCCCTTCTTTCCCTTCCTTCTTTTTCTTTTCTCTTTTCTTTCCTTTCTTTTTTTTTCAAGACATTGTCTCACTGTGTCTCCCCAGGCTGAGTGCAGTGGTGCAATTATGGCCCACTGCAGCCTCAACCTCCCCACATCAACTAATCACCCCACCTCAGCTTCCCAAGTAGCTGGGTCTACATGTGCACACCCCACCATGCCTGGCTCATTTTTTCTATTTTTTTGTAGGGACAATGTCTCACTTTGTTGGCTGGGCTGGTCTCAAACTCCTGGCCTCAAGTGATCCTCCCACCTTGGCCTCCCAAAGTGCTAGGATCACAGTTGTGAGCCACCACAACCAGCCTTTTACCACTACTTCAAATTCCATTTAGATCTAATATTGTTAGAGCGATAACCATATCAACTAGATTTTTTAAATTGCCAAAAAAAAAATGCTGCCATTTTTGGTATCTGTATGACAAAAATATGTAGCGTTTGTATTATAGCTTTTACCTGTTTAGAGCACTCTAAAAGGCAGGAAAGGCAGGAAAATTACTGTGAAGGTATTGGTATTCGAGAAGTAAGTTCCTGGAACCTTTGCCTTCTAAACCTGAAGGTGCGAGGACTTGGTTTGTCACACCCAGTTAGCTAACAGACAGGCAGTCGGAGTGAGCTATTTGGAAGACTTAGCCGGTTCGCCTGGGGAGGAAAGAGATAGGGAATCTAGGCACCTGGAGGGAGGGAGAAGGAGAAGAGTTTGTTTGAATCTTTCCTAGGTTGGGGTAGCTCCTTCTGAGGGAGGACTTGTCAGGTGGACCTGCCGCACATAGAAATGGGAGAATTGGAGCTGAGGCGTGGTGCTAGCTAAAGCACCACACAGGTATTGGAAATTTAAGAGGAGTTCATTTCCTTGATCATTAGGAAGAACTTGAAAGGGTGGCAAACTGTGGTCACTTGAGAAGAAGAGCAAGTGGTCATATTTGAATGTAACATATTCAACTGGGTTGGGAAAGAACCGAAATCTAGAGCTTGGCCATAAAACAAGGTGTTCTTGTAAACCATGTACTCTTGTAAACACTGATAAGACATAGCACTGAGCCCTGGGCCTTTGTTCTGTAAAGTGCTTGTACAAGCTGAGGATCCCTAATCCAAAAATCCAAACGCTGATATTCCCTGGTGAGCATTTCGAGTGTCATACTGGCATTCACAGTTTTGGGATTTTGAAACATTTTGGATATTGCACTTTGAGATTTGGGATGCTCAACCGGTATATAATGCACATATTCCCAAATCTGAAAAAATCCCAAATCCAAAGCATTTGTGCCCTAAAGCGTTAAGATAGGTAGTATTCAACCTGTAATGGATTGTAATGGAATCTAATAGACATGTATTAGATTACCAGTTTTCAAAATTTGTATCTCAGAATCCTTGTTCTGTGTCAGTGAAACAGGGATTTCATATGCCTTTGATTCACATTTTAATGTTTTAAACTTTAAAATGTTATAAATGCTTATATATGCTCCAGTGCATATCATGCAAAATTTTAATATATTAGGACAACTGATTTGTACTGCCAGGTTATCTCAAGAGAGTTATATACTGAGTGAACACTGGGCGTGGTAGCTCACGCCTATAATCCCAGCACTTTATGAGGCCAAGGAGGGGTGGATTACCTGAGGTCGGGAGTTCAAAACCAGCCTGACCAACATGACGAAACTGTGTCTTTACAAAAAATACAAAAATTAGCCAGGTGTGGTGGTGCACACCTGTAATCCCAGCTACTCGAGAGGCTGAGGTGGGAGACACTTGAACCCAGGAGGTAGAGATTGCAGTGAGCCAAGATTGTGCCAGTGCACACCAGCCTGGGTGACAGAGCAAGACTCCATATCAAAAAAA
>NW_016107360.1:15750225-15773959 GCF_001604975.1 Cebus imitator | reverse complement strand
CAAAAAAAAAAAAAAAAAAAAATCTCAACTATTTTCTCATGTTGTTAAAAATTCTGCCAGTAATATAAGAGAATATTGGGTGCCCTGTATCCTTGCCAGTATTGGGCATTCTCACTTTTTAAGATACTTGCCAGTATGATATATGAAAACTGTCATGTCAAAATGTTTTGCATTTTCTCCAAGCATCAGCGAGGTTTAGTGATTTTCACATTTACAAAATACTTTTTAGTTTATAATCACCTTGTTTGATAATGAGGTTTTCACATTTTTATTAACTGTGTTTCTTCTCCTGCTTAGATAAATTTTAGAATTTTTCACATTGATTTAGACAAATGCTAGTACAAAGGCCTTTTTAAGTCTATGAAAATTTTAATGATTTTTCTTGACTAATTTTTGTCTGTAGATTCAAGTTTAGAAGGGCATTTCCCATTCCGATACCATGTAAATATGTGTAATTTGTTAGTTTTTAAAAACATGACTTCTTTAATCCCCTAGATTGTAGTTTACTAGGTGTTACGTTAGTCTTCTGGATATTGCTTATTCATACCTTTGCCCATTTTTTCCCCCTTTTGGGTTGTCTTTCTTATTGCTTTATAGGAGTTCTTTAGATATCACAATGGTTAATCTTTTGTTATATGTTTTACATGTATCTTCTCATTTGTCACTTGTCTTTCAATTTTGTTTATGGTGTCTTTATATAGAAGTTTTATGTGATCAGATCTTTCACTTTAAAAAATTCTTCATTATTTAACTTGAAAATTTTTCACTTCTTTATAGCTTTTTTTTAATTGTTTAGCAAAATCTACCATCCCAAGATTATCTTTAAAAAGTTTTCATATATTTTATGTGAAATTTTTTCTTTCACACTGAGCTTATTTAGTTTGTATGGAATTTCCTTTTGTGTCTAGTGTGAGGTTAGGAATCTAACTGTTTCCCAGATGGATAGGCTTTTGTGTCTGTCAGTTCACTGACCTGTTTCAAATGCCACAAGGTCTTCCAACATCCATATGGCCTCTTTCTGGATTCTCAGTTCTGTTTCATTGACAAGTCTGTCTGTTTTTATTTCATTACGTCCACTCCCCTGTGGCTTTTTATAGAAGATTGATATCTGATAGGGCAAATATACTCATTTTCAGATTTTTCTTAGCTATTCTCATGAATTTACTGTTTCTGGTAAGTTTTAGAATTATTTTGATGAGTTTTAAGACAAATCCCATTGAGATTATGATTAGAATTGTGCTAAATTTATAGATGAATATGGGAAGGAGTCAGTTCTCACTAGCAGGTCTTTCCATCAAGGAGCATACTGTACCTGTTTATTCTGGAGTTGCCTCTCTGATAACAGTTTTAACCTAGATGCTCATTGTAGCACTGTTTTGTTCTAAACACATGTATTACAAAGATAGTATTAAAGTAAATTAGTTGAGGGAAAAGCCTCATATCATCTCTTCCTGTTTTCATTTCTCTTTTCACCTTTAATTTCGGGTGTGAAGAGACTATCATAATATATGGTATATGTATACTCAGGCTCTTGTAACAATTAGCAGTATAGTGTGATCTCTTTTTCTTATTGTCATTAATTTAATGATCAAGGACTATTTAATCAAGTTGATAACTGTACTTAACGCTTATGTTAGATAAGAAGGATGTTTCTAGTTTCTGAGAGTACACATTAAGAGAGTGCTTTTACTCTTGTTTTATTTGAAAAATGTTTTGGGGGGTTTTATTTTTTTGAAAAAACTCTTTGAGGTAATACATAATTGTTGTGAAGATTTCATACAATATTGTGCAGCATATAAAGAAGAAAGTACCTTTTGAGAAGGTGAGAGTTTTGTTCTCCAAACTTTGTCATTGATGTGCCTCCTTGTTACTTTTGCCATATATTTGTGTCGTCTGTACTGTTAATTTGTAATAATTTTCTTAAAATTTACTAAAGAAATCCAAAAATCCTTAGTGATAAGAGCTGTGAACTCGTACATTGATATATATTACATAAATACATAATGTTGATGTTTTATGTACATTGCTGTATATTAAGAAATATGTAACATTGATGCATATTAAATAATTATTCAAAAATATGCGTACTTTATGACACACTGGCACAGTGAGTGGAAGTATAGGTTCTGAAATCAAGGCTTCATGGTTTTAAATCCTGATTCTGCTATGTCCTCCCTCAGTGATACTAAATAATAAACTTAAGCCTCTGCTTCCATTTTATTTGTTAAATGAGGTTTATTTGTTAGTATGCCACCTCCTTTGTAAGGTTATTATAAAATTAAACAGCAGGTATACAGTCAGTCAGCACAGCCCTAGTACATAGGTGTTCTACAAATACTAGCTATCATTCAATATAATAATTTGTAAATACCTTGTGTCTCCTTCAAAGCTAGTTCTCACACAAGCATCTCATTTTTAAAGTGCTTACATAGTATTCATTGTAAGAATATACTATGATTTATGAAACAACGTTTTGTAATTATTTTTTGTCATTTTTTTTAAAAAGCAACAAATAACAGGATTGGTTTTTAATATATATATTTAATAACTCCTTTCCGTCAGTTGCCCTGGGTCATGTAACTAGAGCCAGATTTCCCTCCCAAAGGACTGTATTAATTTGCTGTTCTGTCAGTTTAGACTTCATGATTTAAATATTTGGTGGGGGGGCAATAGTGGGTTTAAAAATAATAACTTGTTTTTGTTTTAGTTAACATTATTATTCACTAGCCATTAAGGAACACATTACTATTTATTCTTGTTGAATCTGTGCAATTTTCTGAGAGGAAGGTAAGCCTGCCTCTGTGTGTGTGTGTGTGTGTGTGTGTGTGTGTGTGTGTGTCTGAAGGAATGTCTGTGGTGTGTGGTACTAGAAATTGAGAAATTACGGCAATTTCATATTATTCTAGTCAGGGATTCCTGGAATATCAGAATTGTCTCCAATCTGCAGCCACTGTTTTCAAGTCTATAGGGTCCATGGGAGAAATATTTGTATTAAATATTTGCCCTGACAAATGGAAAACAAAAGGACCTGTGTATTTTATTCTTAACCAAGACTTGGACAGCAAACTCCAGGGTAGAAGACTGGAATGAGCCCAGCTAGCTCATGTGGAAATCCTGGGTTTTTTTGGAATCTGGTTAAGCTTAAATTGTTTCAAACTAAAGCAGGCCATGAGATGAACCCTTTTCATCTCCCCAGTTCTCAGACACACTGAAATCTTCCCCACATTTAACTCCTTTCTGTCAGTTGCCCTGGGTCGTGTAACCAGAGCCAGCCCGTTTGCCCTGGCTGACTGCTTATCTGGCCTTGGATACCTGCCCTGGCCTCTTCTGCCCAAGCAGTAGGTTTGGCCCTGGCTATCCTTGACAGTGTGGGGTACAGAAGGGAATGACAACCTTCTCAACCACCTCAGCCACATGGAAGAAGGAGAAAAGTGAGCTTGCATTTGTGTGCTGACCTTTTAACAGTGATGCTTCCCAGTGACACACAGACCCAATCAGTGTTCTCACATCTGCCTTCTTCCTTCCTGAGAATCAGGAGAAAGAAGAGCTCAGGCTTCATTTCTCACCTCAAAAGACAGCACATAAAAACTTGCAGCCATTCTCAGAAGCATTGGTTTCCTGTTGGGTTGTTGCCTGTGTCAGATCAGCCAGAAAGTGGTGGAGTAACAACTGACTTGCTGAGAATTACACACAATCCATGCCCCGCCAACCCCCTGCCACTCCTCAGCTACACATCAACCTGCAGAGAGTGACTTCTTACTCTTGAGACCCTCTTTCCTCTTGCTTAATGGTTCATGACATGTTCTTCATTTTCCTCCTACCACTCTCTCTCTCTCTCTCTCTCTCTCTCTTTTTTTTTTCTGGCTTATTCTCCTGTATTTGGCCATTAAATGTTGATGTTCCACCAATCAGCCCTAGGCCCTTCTGTCATTCTTTCCCTAAGCAGTCACAGCCATGTCCATGGCCTCAGTCATGGGCAAATCCAACACTTTCATCTCTACCCCAACTTCTGCTGTTGAGAACTCGATCTGCTAATACCTAATTGCCTATTGGACATCTCTACTTGGATGTCTAAAAGGTATTCTAAATTCAGCATGTCCCAGATTTATTTCATATTCTTCCTCTAAAAATGCCGTTTACTATCTTAACAAAAGGCATCACTGACTGGGCATGATGGCTCACGCCTGTAATCCCAGCACTTTGGGAGGCCGAGGTGGGTAGATTGCCTGAGGTCAGGAGTTGGAGACTAGCCTGGCCAACATGGTGAAACAATCTCTACTTAAAAAACACAAAAAATTACCTGGGTGTGGTGGCAGGTGCCTATAATCCCAGCTACTTGGGAGGCTGAGGCAGGAGAATCACTTGAATTCAGGAGGCAGAGGTTGCAGTGAACTGAGATTGTGCCACTGCACTCCAGCCTGGGCGACAAAACGAGACTCCCTCTCAAGAAAAAAAACATACACACAGAAAAATCATTGAGCGGTGCATCTTTTGTTGTTGTAATCAACAAGGTGTAACCCTGTAACCTATATTCAGGTCATTAAATGGACCAATGCTAGTGCTCCTGAAAGCCTTCCCTTAACTTCCCCCTAATCAACTATATGCCGCCACCTTCTCAAAAGTGTTACCTCTCTCCTGACTTTTGTGAGAGTAATTTTCTTGCTTTTCTAAGATCGCACCCAAACTTGGTAGTTTAGTTTTCCCTGCTCTTTGAACTTTATATAAATGGAACAGTTGAGTTTGTTTTCTTTATTTGGCTGCTTCACTCAGTGTCATTTTGTGAGATTCACCTGTGTTTTATGGAGCTGTAGTTTGTTTGTTAGTCATTGCTGAATAATACTCTATTAGGAATCTAACACAATTGATATATTCATTTTCTCTCTTTTTTTTTGGAGACTGTTTTCACTCTTTTCACCCAGGCTGGAGTGCAATGGCGCCATCTTGGCTCCCTGCAACCTCTGCCTCCTGGGTTCAAGCGATTCCCCTGCCTCAGCCTCCCGAGTAGGTGAAACTACAGGTGTGAACTACCACTCTCCATTAATTACTGTATTTTTAGTAGAGACGAGATTTCACCGTGTTGGCCAGGCTGATCTCAAACTCCCGACCTCAGGTGATCCACCTCTCTTGGCCTCCCAAAGTACAGGGATTACAGTTGTGAGCCACCATGCCCAGTTTTCACTCTCTTTCTGATGGATATTTGTCTCCAGTTTACAGCAATTATGAATACTGCTGCTATAAACATTTTTGTATATCTTCAGTTTTACTTAGTACTGCCAGACTGTTTTCCAAAGTGATTGCACTAGTTTAGATTCCTACCAACAGTATGAGAGAATTCTTGCTTATCCACTGCTTTGCTAAGGCTTAGAATTGTCAATCTGTTAAATTTTATTAACCATTCTGGTAGGTACATAATGAGTTTTTGTGTGTAACTGAGGTATATGTCATACACAATAAAATATGAAAATGTACAGCCTGAAAGAATATTTTACATGTAAATGTATCTATTTAACCACTAACCAGATACAGAATATTTCCATCACCCCAGAAAGTTCTCTCATGCTCTTTTCCAGAAAGAAGCTGCTATTCTATTCACACTATTTTGACTGTGGCCACTATACATGTGTTTTGCTTGTTTTTGAACTTCACATAAATGAGCTCAAATAGCATGGACTCTACTGTGTCTGGCTTCCTTTGTCCAGCATAATGGCTTTTTTTTGCAATTTATCCAAGTTGTTGGTTACTGTTTTTTTCTTGCTGAGCTCTGTTGTATGATTATATTACATTTTTAAAATTCATTTTCTTATTGATTGGTTCTAGGCTTTGATATTGTGAATTAAGCTGCTATGAACATTCTTATTTATACTTATTTCTCTTGGGTATATATCTAGGATTGTATTTCTGGGTCATGGGGTAGGTGAGTGTTTATTAGAAACGACAGAACAGTTTTCCAAAGTGGTTGGACTAATTAACACTCCACTTTGTTTTTAATTTGCATTTCTCTGATTACTAATGAGGTTAAACAGTCTTTTAATTTTTTTGGGGGGGGGGCGCTATTTGGATGTCTTCTGTTTGAAGAGCTCATTGAAGTGTTTTGCCTAATTTCCTGGTGGGTGTTCTTTGTTTTATTGGTTTGTATAAAGGATAAATATATTGATCCCCTCCCCTCCCCGCCCGGTATCTGTGTTGCAGCTATCTTTTACTAGCTAGTGGCTAGCCTTTTTATTCTCTTAAAGGTATCTCTTTGCTAACAGAAAAATTTTTAATTTTAATTTTTAATTATTACGGGTACATAATAACCAAACATATTTATGGTGTAGATGTGGTATTTTGATGCAAGCATGCAATGCATAATTATCAAATTAGGGTAGAGTACCCCATCACCTGAAGCATTTGTCATTTCTTCATGTTAGGAATATTCCAATTCTAGTCTATCAGTTATTTTGAAATATAAAATAAATTACCATTAACTGTGTTGCCCTATTGTGCTACCAAACACTAAATTTATTCGTTCTTTTTAACTGTATTTTTGTACCCATTCACCCATCCCTCCTTATTTCCCACTTCCCTTCCTGTCCTCTACTCTGTCTACATGTGTTCAGTTTTTTTTCTTTAGCTCCCATATACGGGTGAGAACATGCAATGTTTGTCTTTCTGTGCCTGGCTTATTTCACTTAACATGATGTACTCTACTTTTATCCATGTTGTTGCAAATGGCAGGACTGCATTCATTTTGATGGCTGAATAGTACTGCATTGTGTGTAAGTCCCACATTTTCTTTATCCGTTCATACTATTGATGGACATTTAGGTTAATTCCATATTTTGGCTATTGTGAATAGTGCTGCAGTAAGCATGAGAGTGCAGAAATCTCTTCGATGTACTCATTTCCTTTCTTTTGATTGTATACCCAGCAGTGGGATTTTTTTTCCCCCACATCCTCACCATCTTCTGTCATTGCCTATCTTTTTAATAAAAACTGTTTAGTCCCGGCGCGGTGGCTCAAGCCTGTAATCCCAGCACTGTGGGAGGCCGAGGCGGGTGGATCACGAGGTCAAGAGATCGAGACCATCCTGGTCAACATGGTGAAACCCCGTCTCTACTAAAAATACAAAAAATTAGCTGGGCATGGTGGCACGTGCCTGTAATCCCAGCAACTCTATAGTACATTAGAGGCTGGGGCAGGAGAATTGCCTGAACCCAGGAGGCGGAGGTTGCGGTGAGCCGAGATCGTGCCATTGCACTCCAGCCTGGGTAACAAGAGCGAAACTCCGTCTCAAAAAAAATAAAATAAAAACTGTTTAAGCTGGAGTGAGATGGTATCTCATTGTAGTTTTGATTTGCATTTCTCTGATTAAAGAAAATCTTACTTTTAATGTAGTTGAACATTTCTGACTTTTCCTTTGTAATTAGGAGTTTTTGTATCCCTGTGTGAAGATAATGTACATGATTTTCTGTTATTGTTTGCCTTTCACATTTAAATCAACAATCTCTGGAATTTTTGTGTGTGTGGTGTGAGATGGGGTCAGTTTGTTTTCCTAGATGACACATGATGATGATGATGATGATGATAATGATGATGTTGGTGATATTGTTTAGTTCTATTTATTGAAAAGGTCATCCCCTCCTGCTCTGTAGAGCTTCGTTGGACACAAATCAGGTGATTGTGTACACAAGGATTTGCCTGCCTCTTCTATTCCTGGTTTCCTGACACCCTTTCAGAGTGGAGTGTTGGCCAGATCAAAACTATTTTATAGTAACACTTGGTGATTTTTTGCCTCAGACTCATTCTCTCTCAAGTGTACAATAGGGTTTTCCAGAGGCCACATGAAATGCAGTGTTGCAACAGATTCAGTGCAGAAGCAGATAAGAGAACCAAGCTGTCTCCCAAATAAAGATTTCCAAAAATGTCAAAGAATGCCACTCTTCTCACTCATTTGTTTTGTTTTGGAAAACAGTTATTTTTCATTAAAGTGTTATTTATGTTAGCATATAATAGATTTCTTGTTATTTTTAAATGAATGAATTGATATTTAAAACTTTCCTGTTTTGGCCGGGCATGGTGGCCCATACCTGTAGTCCCAGCACTTTGGGAGGTTGAGGTGGGCAGATCACCTGAGGTCAGGAGTTTGAGACCAGCCTGGGCAACATGGTGAAATCCTGTCTCTACTAAAAATACAAAATTAGTGGAATGTGGTGGCACATGATTGTAATCCCAGCTACTCAGGAGGCTGAGGCAGGAGAATTGCCTGAACCTGGGAAGTGGAGGTTGCAGTGAGCCAAGATGGTGCCACTGTACTTTATCCTGGGTGACAGAGGGAGACAGAGGGATACAAAATCAGTGTGCAAAAATCACAAGCATTCGTATACACCAATAAGAGACTTAAAGAGAGCCAAATCAAGAACGAACTGCCATTCACAATTGCTACAAAGAGAATAAAATACCTAGGAATACAACTAACAAAGAATGTAAAGGACCTCTTCAAGGAGAACTGCAAGCCACTGCTCAACATAATAAGAGAGGACACAAACAGATGGGGAAACATTCCATGCTCATGGTTAGGAAGAATCAATATCGTGAAAATAGCCATACTGCCCAAAGTAATTTACAGATTCAATGCTATCCCCATCAAGCTACCAATGACCTTCTTCACAGAACTGGAAAAAATCACCTTAAACTTCTTATGGAACCAAAAGAGAGCCCACATAGTCAAGTCAGTTCTAAGCAAAAAGAGCAAAGCTGGAGGCATCACACTGCCTAACTACAAACTATATTACAAGGCTGCAGTAATCAAAATAGCATGATACTGGTACCAAAACAGAGACATAGACCACAGGAACAGAACAGAGGCCTTGGAGGCAACACCACACATCTACAACCATCTGATCTTTGACAGACCTGACAAAAACAAGCAATAGGGAAAGGATTCCCTGTTTAATAAATGGTGTTGGGAAAACTGGCCAGCCATGTGCAGAAAGCAGAAACTGGACCCCTTCCTGACACCTTATGCTAAAATTAACTCCAGGTGGATTAAAGACTTAAACGTAAGACCTAACACCTTAAAAACCCCAGAAGAAAACCTAGGCCAAACCATTCAGGACATAGGCATAGGCAAGGACTTGACTAAAACACCAAAAGCATTAGCAACAAAAGCCAGATTAGACAAATGAGACCTAATTAAACTTAAGAGCTTCTGTACAGCAAAAGAAACAATCAGTAGAGTGAATCAGCAACCAACAGAATGGGGAAAAATATTTGCAATCTACCCATCTGACAAAGGGCTAATATCCGAAGGATATGAACAGACACGTTACAAAAGAAGACATATATGAGGCCAACAAACATGAAAAAATGCTCATCATCACTGGTCATCAGAGAAATGCAAATCAAAACTACATTGAGATACCATCTCACGCCAGTTAGAATGGCGATCATTAAAAAATCTGGAGACAACAGATGCTGGAGAGGATGTGGAGAAATAGGAACACTTTTACACTGTTGGTGGGAGTGTAAATTAGTTCAACCATTGTGGAAGACAGTGTGGCACATCCTCAAGGACCTAGAAATAGAAATTCCATTTGACCCAACAATCCCATTACTGGGTATATATCCAAAGGATTATAAATTGTTCTATTGTAAGGACACATGCACATGAATGTTCATTGCAGCACTGTTTACAATAGCAAAGACTTGGAACCAGCCCAAATGCCCATCAATGATAGACTGGACAGGGAAAATGTGGCACATATACACCATGGAATACTATGCAGCCATAAAAAAACGATGAGTTCATGTTCTTTGTCGGGATATGAATGAACCTGGAAACTGTCATTCTCAGCAAACTGACACAAGAACAGAAAATCAAACACTGCATGTTCTCACTCATAGGTGGGTGTTGAACAGTGAGAACACATAGACACAGGGAGAGGAGCATCACACACGGGTCTGTCGGCGGGGGGGAACTAGGAGAGGGACGGTGAGGGGTGGGGAGTTAGGGAGGGATAGCATGGGGAGAAAGGCCAGATATAGGTGATGGGGAGGAAGGCAGCAAACCACATTGCCATGTATGTGTCTATGCAACAATCTTGCATGTTCTTCACATGTACCCCAAAACCTAAAACGCAATAAAAAGAATACACACACACACACATACAAGAAACCTCACTAAGGCTTTATTTATTTATTTGACAGAGTATTTTATTTGACAAAGAGTATCACTTTGTTAATCAGGTTCTATTTATTTATTTGACAGAGTATCACTTTGTTGCCCAGGTTCTATTTATTTATTTATTTATTTGACAGAATATCGCTTTGTTGCCCAGGCTGGAGTGTGATGGCACAGTCCCTGCTCACTGGGTCTCCCAAGTAGCTAGGATTTCAGGTATGCGCCACCACACCCAGCTAATTTTTGTATTTTTAGTAGATATGAAGTTTTACCATGTTAGCCAGGCTGGTCTTGAACTCCTGACCTCAAGTGATCTGCCTTCTTCAGCCTCCCAAAGTTCTGGGATTGCAGGGGTGAGCTACCATGCCTGGCAGAAACCTTAGTAAGGTTCTTAAGCTGTACATGAAGTGGAATCGTCAAATTTACATCTAGAAAATTAAAACAATTTATGTACCCACTTCAAATGTATGGGAGTGCCAATTTCATTGTATCCTTGTCCACATGTGGTATTTGTTTAAAAACAGTGCCACCCAGATTTTTTTAAAAGCTTGATTACCCTAGACACCCAGTTGCCACTGTGCTTGAAGGATACTTTATCTCTGAAATCTTTGAAATTCTATCAGAATCTCTTTGCCTTAAACTTGGCTAAAACTTAAAATGTGTACGTGTATTTTTTTCCTTTCCTTCTCTTCCTACTCCCTTTCGTCATAAGCATAGTTTTCTTTTTCTTTTTCTTTTTTTGAGACGGAGTTTCGCTCTTGTTATCCAGGCTGGAGTGCAATGGCGCGATCTCGGCTCACTGCAACCTCCGCCTCCTGGGTTCAGGCAATTCTCCTGCCTCAGCCTCCTGAGTAGCTGGGATTACAGGCACGCGCCACCATGCCCAGCTAATTTTTTTTTGTATTTTTAGTAGAGACGGGGTTTCACCATGTTGACCAGGATGGTCTCGATTTCTTGACCTCGTGATCCACCCGCCTCGGCCTCCCAAAGTGCTGGGATTACAGGCTTGAGCCACCGCGCCCGGCCAGCATAGTTTTCTTCAGTAATTTCTTTGGTTACTACTTCAGCTTCATTTGTTCTAGAATGTGGATGTTTTGAAGACACATTCCATGTCTCTCTTATTCTCTGTTGTGTCATGGCTGTAGTGTACTAGATGCTCGATGCTCAAATTTGTCACAAAAAAAAAAAACAAAAAACTTTTCTTTCTCTGCATAGTATTGATAAGTTTGATCTGCATATTTCTAACATTTTTCTTTCATCTTGTTAATCTGTTATGTCCTTTTGATGCGAGTTGTAGGATAATTCATTTCCTGACTTTTTTTATGTTGCTAATTTTTATTTGGTTATATTTCATCTGCTACTTACTGCTTCTCTTCCTGTTTTAAATTTGGCAAATCATGCTTTTCATCTCTGAAATCTTTTCTCAGATCATTCTGATTTCATTTTTACAGTTGCAAAATTCACTGAAATTCTTTTAAAATATTAAGCACCTTGCATTTTATTATTTTTCTTCAACTTATAGCAGATACTGTGAGACTGTCAAGTTTTTAAATATCTTTTTCAGCTCTAGGGCATTTAAACTTTAATATTAGTGTGTTTAAAACTCCTTAGGACTGGGAAATAAAAGAAAATGGAGTACCCACTTCTTCCTTCAATCCAACCACCTCAATTAAAATGTGGTGTTGGTGCTGGAAACAGTAGCTCACGCCTGTTATCCCAGCACTTTGGGAGGCTGAGACAGGCAGATCCTGTGAGCCCAGAAGTTTGAGACCAGCCTGGTCAACACGGTGAAACCCCATCTATACAAAAAATTAGCTGCACATGGTGGCTTGTGCCTGTGGCCAGCACTCGGGAGGCTGAGGTGGGAGGATTGCTTGAGCTTAGGAAGATGAAGTTGCAGTGAGCTGTAATTGTGCTCCAGCCTGGGTGACAGAGCAAGACCCTGTCTTTAAAAAAAAAAAATGAAATTTTTATTAGTATAAAGTTAGGTCTGAGAGTTTTATTTGCAAAGATTACCATGTGGGAGTAATCTCTAGATGTTTCTGACTTCCTGACTTATTTTGTAAGACCCCCCCAAAGGTGGAGAACTGGATCAGGAAAACAAGCAGAGCTTGAATATACACTGCCATTTTTTAGAGGACCATGAATTCAGAACTTGAAAGACTTGGAGTTATTTCTTTCCTTAATTACACTTTGGAGTTTTGCCCTTAGGACTGAGAAATGAATGTGAGTTCCTCTTCCGTAGGAGTCCAGTCTAATGCTAGACATACATGGTAATAAGCAGAGTCAGTGTGAGAGAAATCTGTGGTGTGAAGGTAAAGTGAAGAGACCGATAATTCATGGTTGATGTTTTCCACTGAGGGGCCAGCATGGGTTTTATGCAGAATGGAGGACATTTGAGATTTCATTTTGGGGTAATAGGAGACTGTAACCTGGGATAGGTAAAAAAAAAAATTACAAAGCAATGCTTACACTCAGGTTGATAACCTTGAATTTGTACTGGTGCTAATTATGGTTTTTTTCCTAGTAGTATTTACTGCCCCTATACAGGGGTGGAAAATGAAACTAGTGTATTTACTCAAAATAGGTGATTTGAAGGAAAATGGGACTGAGCAAAGTAGTACTTTATAATTGGCCCCGGTCTTTGGGATAAGACTACTAGAGACTCATTACTTTTCACATTATTATGTGAAATTAATCATTAAAACCGTAAGGAAAAATGGAGGGTTTTGGCCAGGCGCGGTGGCTTACTTCTGTAATCCAAGCACTTTGGGAGGCTGAGGTGGATGGATCACTTGAGGTCAGAAATTGAAGACCAGCTTGGTTACCAACAGGGTGAAACCCTGCCTCTACTAAAAATACAAAAATTAGCCAAGTGCCTTGGCTCATGCTTGTAATCCCAGCTACTTGGGAGGCCAATACGGGAGGGTCACTTGAACCCAGGAGACAGAGATTGCAGTGAGCCAAGATCATGCCACTGCACTCTAGCCTGGGAGACAAGCAAGATTTAGTCTCAAAAAACAATGTGTGTGTGTGTGTGTACATGGTACGTTTCAGCTCGTTGCACTTACTCTTCTTGTCAAAGCTCAAATTGTTCCTTTTTTAGCCTGTTGTGCCACTTCTGCTTGGCTCTTGGGCCTTCTAACAATCCTGTTTATGCTTAGTTTCCTTGTTGTCCAGTGTTACAGGATGTTCTTGGCTTATCTTGCATATTTCCTGCCCAGCCACTTTTCCAAGGAGAGTGTGGACGTTTAAAACAAAAAGTTTCAGTGCCCCAGTTGCATCCCAAACCAGCTTAATCAGAATCCCTGGTGGGGATAGGGTCCAGAGACAGACAGGGTCCCCAGGCTGGAGTGCAGTGGTGGGATCTCAGCTCACTGCAGCCTCTGCCTTCTGGGTTCAAGTGATTCTTCTGCCCCAGCCTCCCGAGTAGCTGGGACTGCAGTCGTGAGCCACCACTCTCAGCTAATTTTTGTATTTTTAGTAGAAATGAGGTTTTGCCCTATTGGCCAGGCTGGTCTCCAATTCCTGACCTCAAGTGATCCGCTCGCCTTGGCCTCCCAAAGTGCTGGGATTACAGGTATGAACCACCACACCCCGCCAGGATACAGTATTTTTTAAAAAGCATGCCTAGCCTTGGATGGAAAACCACTTGAGGAGAGTATGCTGCCTTATCGGGCTCTGTAAATGCCTTATCTCTACACAAGGCTGGAAATTGGAGTGGAGTCCTTGACTAAAGTTCGCATTGCTACATGGTGACCTTTCTTCCCTCTCCTGCTTAAAGCTTGTGTTTCAGAATTTTGACCCGAATGCATCTGAGTTGAAAGCCAGGCTTGATCTGTCATCCCAGGACTCTGTGTCGATCCCTTTACTTGCCTACTGTGTGTTGAGTTGGGGCTCACCTTCGTGCCTCTGGGAAATAAGTTCTTTGATAACTTGCTTAAGAGTCTCTCAGTACTTTCCCTTGCCCTTAGAATCAGTACCAAAATATGCGGTCTGCAGTGTAGACTGTGCACCACCTTCAGTGTAGACTGCTCAGGCCCCCTCTTGGTTCCTAGAGCCTGCCATGCTTCCTTCTACTACGAGGCCTTTGCACACACTGCTGTCTGCTGGGAATGCCTTGCTTTTCCTCGTTACTTAGTTCTCCTCTACTCATCTTTCAGGTGCCAGCTTGACTGTCTTCCTCGGGGGAGCTTCTCTGACCTTGGTATACCAGGTCAGCCCCCATGTGCTGACTTTTTTATGATTGGTAATATTTCTCTACCTTTAGGACACATATCAAGGCCCAGAAGTCACAGTTTTGCATTTGTTTGTGTGATCATTTGATGCATGTCACTCTCTCTGAAGCCTGACTCTTTGGGGCTCACATCCTGTCTCCACCAGTTTTAGCTATGGGACCTTGAACAAATGATTTCATCTCTGGTCCCCAGTTTCTTTTAACTGCAAAACAGTGATGATATAATACTTTCACCTACCTTGTGAGGTGGGGATGAAGATTAAATAAAGTAGTTTGTGTAAAGCACTTAGAACAGAGCTAGCTATTAATAGTAGAGAATCTTGGCAAGTATTACTGATGATTATTGCAGTGGACCGCAAGCTCCATACAGGCAGGGGTCATTTCTGTTTGTTTAGATTTGTATGCAGGGTGCTTGGAACATGGATGGTGCTCGGAACATGGATGGTGCTCAGGAAATATTCGTTGGATGAATGAATGAAATGGAGATAATAGTAATACCATGTTTATAGAATTCCATGAGGATATAAAATGATGAAAGTATATAAGTTTTTGGTAGCGTGTGTAGCTCATAGTAGGTGGTCAATAAATATTCAATGCCTGAATGAGGAAAATGGGGACAATAGTAATACCAGCTTCAGAGGTTGTCGTGGGGAGCTAAGGTAACCCTGTAGTACTTTGTAGAGTGCCTAGCACATGGTAGGTGCTCAGAAAATATTTGTTGAATGAATGAGTGAAGTGAGGATGATGGTAACACCAGCTCCTAGAGTTGCTGTGGGGATAGAAGATAAGGCAAGTCAACAGCTTGTTGTATTGTGGTTGCGCCTGGTAGACACTCAACAGTGAAATGAGAGGAGCTGCTGTGAGTTTCTTTCTCCTGGGGCTTAGGAGAGAATCCTTTTGGGGTGCAGAATAATGGTATGGAGCGGACACTGGTCCTTTTTTTTTTTTTTTGAGACAGAGTCTTGCTCTGTTGCCAGGCGCCAGGCTGGAGTACAGTGGCACGATCTCGGCTCACTGCAGCCTCCGCCTCCCAGGTTCAAGCAATTCTCTCCTGCCTCAGCCTCCTGAGTAGCTGGGACTACAGACATGTGCCAGCACACCCAGCTAATTTTCATATTTTAGTAGAGATGGGGTTTCACTATGTTGGCCAGGACGGTCTCGATCTCTTGACCTTGTGATCCACTTGCCTCTGCCTCCCAAAGTGCTGGGATTACAGGCGTGAGTGATCGCGCCAGGCCAACACTGGTCCTCTTGAAGGAAGAATAGGCAGCTGTCTACTCCTTGCCAAGCTCTGGCCTGGATAAAAAGTTGAATCATTCCTTTCCCTCTTCCTCCCTAACCTGTTCTTTCTTTACACTAGAATCCTTACCCAGAGTCCAGCGCCTCGTTCCTGTCCAGGATCACCTTCTGGTGGATCACAGGGTAAGGCTGGGCCCCAGAGACCTCGGGAAGGTGGTGGGGAATGAATGAATGAATGAATAAATGAAAGAAAGAAAGAAACATGTCGAGCTCCCCGCTTGACTTCTCTCTCCTTCGCTCTTCTGCAGAGTTGTCTTGAATCTGCCTGTGCTGGCCATGTGGTGGTCTCTGAGACACCAATTCTGTCCCCCAAATCCATCACCTTGAATGTGATAAACACATGAGCCATCAGCAGCTTAAATATCTTGCAGGAGGCTTGGCCTAGGACAGCCATACACTGGACTGCTCTTGCTTTAGCTTCAGATTTGGGTTTTTATTTTTATTTTTTATTTCTTGCCTAGACATTGTGTTCAACCTGACAGATTTGGGTTTTTTAAATATTAGGTATAGTTATTATTGACATTGTTCCCCTCCTGTCCCCCACTCCTTAGGAAAATAATACTGTCTCACAATAGGCAATGTGGGTTAAAAAAACATGTCCAGATCAGTAGTAAAGAAACACCCAGAGGCAACCACTGTCACCATTTTAGTATGCCTCCTTCTGGTCTTCTTTTCTTTTTGAGATGGAGTCTCCCTCTGTCTCCAGGGCTGGAGTGCAGTGGCGCGATCTCAGCTCACTACAACCTCTGCCTCCTGGGTTCAAGCAATTCTCCTGCTTCAGTCTCCCAGGTAGCTAGGATTACAGGCGTGCACCATCATGCCTGGTTAAATTTTGTATTTTTAGTAGAGACAGGGTTTTGCCATGTTGGCCAGGCTGGTCTTGAACTCCTGACCTCAGGTGATCCACCCACATTGGCCTCCCAAAGTGCTGGGCTTACAGATGTGAGCCACCATGCTTAGCCACCTTGTGGTTTTCTTTTTGTACATCTTTTTCTGCCCATTGTCAACATCTTATTGGGGATTATTTGAAGAATCTTTCACCCTAATATGCATCATCTTTTTGTTTTCTTGGAGACAGGCTTGCGCTCTGTCTCTAAGGCTGGTGTGCAGTGGCACAATCATAGCTCACTTCAATCTTGATCTGCTGGGTTCAAGTGATGCTCCTGCCTCAGCCTTCCAAATAGCTGGGACTATAGACACATGCCCAACAGATTTTTGTATTTTTTGCAGAGATGGGGTTTCACCGTCTTGCCCAAGTTGGTCTCCAACTCCTGAGCTCAAGTGATTCTTCTGCCTCAGTCTCCCAGAGTGCTGGGATTATAGGAATGAGCCACCATGCCTGGTCTCATTCTTCTCTTTATGAACTTTTTACAAACATCTTTTTAAAAGATTAGATGTTTTAAATAATTTCTTCAAATTACTATTAAAGAGTGTCACTGGGACAGTTGACGTAATTTGTATATGACTGCAGGACACCGGATGCATGCTAATTTATTAGCATTCATTCTTGTTTTGGAAAATTGTGCTCCAGTTACATAAGAGCGTGTCCTGGATTGTAAGGGGATACCCCTAGTTTTTTAGGGGTAAAGATATGTAGAGCCTAAATCTTAACTTTTTTTTTTTTGGAGACAGAGTCTTGCTCTGTTGTTCAGGCTGGAGTGCAGTGGCATGATCTGCAGCCTCTGCCTCCTGGGTTTAAGCTATTCTCCTGTCTCAGCCTCCTGAGTAGCTGGGGATTATAGGCATGCACCACCATGCCTGGCTAATTTTTCTATTTTAGTAGAGATGGGTTTTCATCATGTTGACCAGGCTGGTCTCAAACCCCTGACCTCAGGTGATCCGCACACCTCAACCTTCCAGGGTGCTGGGATTACAGGTGTAAGCCACTGTGCTAGTCCTTTAACTGTTTGAATGGTTTAGAAAAAGATGTGTTTGCACGTGTGTGTGTGAATGGATAAGAGACAGAATATTACTGTAAACTTGGCAACATGTTAATAGTGGTGAGTTGAGTGAATTCTTAGTATGATTTGAGTAATTTTTCTGTACATTTGAAATTATTTTAAAACAAAAAATGAAAATGTTTAACTTTTTATTACAAAAGTGTTCAGTTTGCCGAGTGCGGTGGCTCACACCTATAATTTTAGCACTTTGGGAGGCCAAGGTGGGTGGATTACCTGAGATCAGGAGTTTGAGACAAGCCTGGCCCATGTGGTAAAACCCTGTTTCCACTAAAAATACAAAAATTAGCCGGGTGTGGTGGTAGGTGCCTGTAATCCCAGCTACTTGGGAGGTTGAGGCAGGAGAACCACTTGATCCCAGGTGGCGGAGGTTACAATGAGCCGAGATTGCACCACTGTACCCAGCCTGGGTGGAGTCACATAGAAAGACTAATATAATAAAACTCAATAAGCTTATCACCCAGGTTTCAAGATTGCTAATGCTTTGTCACGTCAGCCTTTTTTTTCCCCCTCAACCTGTTTTTTTTTTTTTTTTTTTTTTTAAATGGGTCTGGCTCTGTTGCCCAGGCTGGAGTGCAATGACATGATCATGGCTCCCTGCAGCCTCCACTTTCTGGCCTAGGGCAATCCTCCCACCTCAGCCTCCTGAGTAGCTGGGACTACAGGTGTGAGCCATTATGACTGGGTAATATTTTTTATTTTTACTTTTTGTAGAGTTAGTCACCCAGCGTTGCCCAGGTTGGTCTTGAACTGCGAACCCACGAAGTCCTCCCACCTTGGTCTCCTGAAGTGCTAGGATTATAGGCATGAGCTACTGGTCCTGGCCCATATTAACCTCTTTTACTGTAAAATTTTTAAAAGTTGGTGGGGCATGGTGACTCACGCCTATAATCCCTGCACTTCGTGAGGCCAAGGTGGGAGGATAGCTTGAGCCCAGGAGCTCAAGATCAGCCTGGGCAACATAGGGAGACTCTGTCTCTAAAAAAATAAAAACATAAAAAATATTTAGCCACTCATAATGGCTCACACCTGAAGTCCCAGCTACTCGGGAGGCTGAGGTGGGAGGATCACTCTAGGTCAGGAGCTGGAGGCTGCAGGGGGCCGTGATTGTGCCACTGCACTCCATCCAAATAAATAAAGGAATGAGGCTGAGCGTGGTGGCTCATGCCTGTAATCCCAGCATTCTGGGAGGCCAAGGGGGCAGATTGCCTGAGCTCAGGAGTTTGAGACCAGTCTGGGCAACATGGTGAAACCCTGTCTCTACTAAAATACAAAAAATTAGCCAGGTGTGGTGGCGTGTGCCTTTAGTCCCAGACTTGGGAGGCTGAGGCAGGAGAATTGCTTGAACCCAGGAGGCAGAGGTTGTAGTGAGCCAAGAACACGCTACTGCCCTCTAACCTGGGTGACATAGCGAGACTTCATCTCAAAAAAACCAAAAAATAAAAAAATAAATGAATGATAAAAAAGTGAATTAGAGCCATCTTGATATTTTCCTCTTAAATCATCTTTTTTCCCCTAAAACTTTTCTATGCACCCCCCCCAAAAGAAAGCCATTTTTCCTTTATGACCCAACAGAATGAGCTGTAATAACCTTGTAATATGTGCAAATGTCTAGCCACATTCAGACACCCCCAGCTGTGTGGCTGCCTTCGTTTGCAGCAGGCAGCTGTGCTGGGGAGGGGCGCAGCATCGGCACGCGTGTGTGAGCCCTATCCTCCTCTTCTCACTGACTCTCATTGCCTAACTCCCTCGTGTCTTGGCCTCAGGTTGATCATCCGGGGCTACCACCAGCCCCTGGAGAGCAGTGGCCTCTGGTCCTTAAACAAGGAGGACACATGGGAACAAGTCATGCCTGTTTTGGTAAAGAACCAGAAGAAGAAATGCGCCAAGTCTAGGAAGTAAGTGTGAGTTTCCTTGTCCTCTAGGATGCCCCAGTTCCCTCCTTCCTGCCTGTGGCCTGAATCCAGGCTGCGGCCCTGGCAGTGCTGCTTGTTACTAGCTTTGTGGTTCTCGCTTCTCTGGGCCTCAGTTTGTTTTTCTGCCAAATGGGGTAAAATCTCAAAAGTCATTAAGACAACTGAGTAGAAAAGAAGAGAAAAGCTGGACATGGTGCCTCACGTTTGTAATCTCAGCCCTTTGGGAGGCCAAGACGGGTGGATCACAAGGTCAGGAGTTTGAGACTAGACTGGCCAACATGGTGAAACCCCATCTCTATTAAAAATACAAAAGTTAGCTGGGTACGGTGGCGAGCGCCTGTAATCACAGCTACTTAGGAGGCTGAGGCAGAAGAATCGCTTGATCCCAGGAAGCGGAAGTTGCAGTGAGCCAAGATGGTACCACTGCACTTCAGCCTGGGAGACAGAGTGAGACTCCATCTCAAGAAAAGAAAAGAGAGATAAACGCTGCCCAAGCAGACAGTTGATGCTGTTTGCCATGGCACGTGACTGTCCCTCCTTGAGTCAGGCTCACTTTTTCTGTCTCTAAGCATCTGGCATCCCGCGTGTTCCTGCTGTTTGAAGTGTTTCTGTCCAACACACCCAGTTGACCATGCACATTCATTCAGCCAAAGAAGCCTCATTTGCAGGTGATTTTGGCTATACTGGATTTTAGACTCTGCCCCCTATGTAAGGCGTGCCCCCCTGCACCACCTCTGTCATTCTTTTGGGAATCAGGTCAGGGCCTCCACTGCATATACCTTAACTCTTCAAATCTGAGACACCATCAGGTGCACGATATGTTATCATTGTGTGTAACAGTAAGAAAGAAAAACAACTGCCAATTAAACAAGGATGTAAGACGCATCCTGAGCCCGGACAAGCTGGAACGTGAAATTGCAAGTGACGTGGGGGATGTAGGGTGGCTGTTTTTGTTTCTGTTGCCTGTTCTGGGGTAAGCTTACTATGGTAAGCTGTGACGGAGCCAGCCTGGTGCATTGGATTCTCCACAGACCTTTTGGCCATACAGAGACAATCCCCAGACCCAGGTTCAGTTCCTCATTCTATTCCAGGGATGCCCAGGATACAGGCCTTCGGTCAGACCCAGATGGTGGGTGGAAATCTGGGACATCCATGGTGCCAGCCACTCGGACCTCAGCAAAGGACCTCGTGATCCTGGTGGGAGGCCGTTTGGGTGGTCCAGGTGATGAGATAAATTGTCTCATGGGAGACGTACAATGCTCCGTGGCTGAGCATTGTGCGGAAATGGCCCGTATCCATGACCCAGTTGAAGGTCATTGGCAGGCAGAGGTGGGGTCTCTGTTTATTACATGGAGACAGAACTAGTAGGATGGATGGATAAATGATAGACTGGTAGATGATAGTTAGATGATAGATGGAGAGATAGTGGATGGATACATGATAGGTGGATGGATAGATGATGGATGATTGATAGATGATGGGTGAGTGGATGGATTGAGGGTGAGAGGGGATCTACTAGGGAAACTAGATCATGTGATTATAGAGAAGTCCTATGCTAGGCCATCTGCAAGCTGAAGAACCCGAGAAGCTGGTAGCGTGGCTCAGGCCAAGTCCGAAGATCTCAGACCCAGGGAAGCTGATGGTGGAATTCTCAGTCCACAACCAAAGGCCTGAGAACCTGGAGTGACTGGGGTGAGTCCAGAGGCCAGACAGCCTGGAGTTCTGATTTCCAGGGGGCAGGAGAGGATGGCATCCTGGCTGCAGAAGAGAGATCACATGAATTTATCATTTCTCTGACTTTTTCTTGTGTCTGGACCCTTTGCTGATTAGGTGGTGCCCAGTCACATGGGGTGAGGATGGCAGCACCCTCACAGCCACACACTCAGAAATAACACTTTACCAGCCATCTGGTATCCCTGCCCCGTCACGTTGACCCCTAACGTCACCTATCACCTGGATTCCTTCAGCCTCACCTGTAGTGTTCTCCCTGCTATGAAGGCCACATTTGTAGCATAGACTTCAGCATTCCTTATCACCAATGCCTGTGCTGATCGCCTGGTTCGGCTTCCTTTTATGGAAGAAGGATGCCCACCTTTGCGTTCCCTGCAGCTTGCCAGGTTGTTGGAGACACCATGGGAGAGGCAGAGCCTCAGGAGGAGGACGGAGTTTGAATCAAGATGCTCCTCTACTGACCTGGCTCTTAATTTGTTGAGCAGGTGAAACTGACTGCTGTTTTTGTGCTTAGTGATATTTAGTCCCTGAGGGTTCAGGGAGTGGAACAACACACTTTTTTTTTTTTTTTTTTTTTTTGAGTTCAAGTGTTGCTCTGTCACCAGGTTGGAGTGCCGTGGCATCATCTCAGCTCACTGCAACAATCACCGCCTGGGTTCAAGCGATTCTTGTTCCTCAGCCTCCCAAGTAGCTGGGATTACAGGCGTGCACCACCATGCCTGACATTTTATATATGTATTTTTTTTGAGACAGAGTTTTGCTCTTGTCACCCAGGCTGGAGTGCAGTGGTGCAATCTCGGCTCGCAACCTCTGCCTCCTGCGTTCAAGTGATTCTCCTGCCTCAGCCTCCCGAGTAGCTAGGATTGTAGGCATGTACCACCACACCCGACTATTTTTGTATTTAGAGTAGAGACAGGGTTTCTCCATGTTGTTCAGGCTGGTCTTAAACTCCCAACCTCAGGTGATCCGCCTGCCCTGGCTTCCCAGAGTGCTGGGATTATAGGTGTGAGCCACTGTGCCTGGCCTTTTTATTTTTTTTTTTATAGAGACAGGTGTCACCATGTTCCCCAGGCTGGTCTCCAACTCTTGGCTTCCAGAGATCCTCCTGCCTCAGCCTCCCAAGTAGCTGGGATTACAGGTGCAATCCACCATACACAGCTGAGTTCTGGCTTATAACAACAATCCATGCTGCCCTGGGGAAGGTGGATATTAGGGATGAGAGTAAAGGCAGGGAGACCTGGGTGGGGACCCCAAGGCCTGTCCATGAAGTTCCTTCATGCCTCACTGGGAGCCTTCATTATTTTTACACAGGGTCTCACTCTTTTGTCCAGACTGTAGTGCAGTGGCGCCATCTCAGCTTACTGCAGCCTCCATCGCCTAGGCTGGAGTGATCCTCCCACTTCAGCCTCACGAGTAGCTGGGTCTGTGGCCACGTGCCACCACACCTGGCTAAATTTTTTTTTTTTTTTAAGAGATGGTATCTTGCAATGTTGCCCAGGTTGTTCTTGAACTCCTGAGCTCAATCAATCAACCTACCTTGGCCTCCCAAAGTGCTGAGATTACAGGCATGAACCTCTATTTATTACCCAGAGCATTTTCTGAAAATTCAGTGAGATAAATGTCATAATAAGCTGTGCCCTAGTCCTGGGTAAATGCTGGGCAGCTTTTAGTTGTACAAGTTGTATTTATTCATTTCTACACTTCCATCTTGCCAGGGAGGGTGTGGTGAGAACTGGCTCATTGGGCTTGAAAGCAAGCCACCTGAAAGGGGGCTGGCTCTGTGAATACCTTGGTGTTTAGGGATGCTCATCTTGGGGCCAGGGTGTCATTTCCTAGTGACATTAATAGATGGATCATTTGCTTTATTCCCAAAGGTATAAGCCAGATGTGGCACCTGTAACTCCTGTGGAACTGGAGAGAGTGACAAGAACAACCCTGTCTTAGGCTGGAATTTCCTGGTATGGCTCTTTACACCCAATCTCTTTAGTTAACTGGAGAAGGGAATGTAGCTTGTGCAGGTCTGGGCTGCCTGGGTTTCCTAGGCTCAGGGGCCAGGTGAGGGAGGCCTGGGCTTTAGGGTCTGCATGGCTTCTTGGCCCCCTTTACAACCTTTCTTCACCCCTGAGTGACTTCCTCTCAAAAGTCAGATGTGCTGGGGCACGGTGGCTCATGCCTGTAATCAAAGCAGTTTGGAAGGTGGAGGTAGGAGGATCACCTGAGGTGATGAGTTTGAGACCAGCCTGGCCAACATGGTGAATCCCCGTCTCTACTATAAATACTAAAATTAGCTGGGTATGGTGGTACTTGCCTGTAATCCCAGCTACCTCGGAGGCTGAGGCATGAGAATTGCTTGAACCTGGGAAGCAGAGGTTGCAGTGAGCTGAGATTGTACCACTGCACTCCAAACTGGGGGACAGAGTGAGACTCCATC
>NW_016107360.1:15708451-15749475 GCF_001604975.1 Cebus imitator | reverse complement strand
AAAAAAAAAGGCTGGGTACGGTGGCTCATGCCTGTAATCTCAACACTTTGACACTTTGGGAAGCCGAGGCAGGTGGATCATCTGAGGTTGGGAGTTCAAGACCAGTCTGACCAACATGGAGAAACCCCATCTCTACTAAAAATACAAAAAAAAATTTTTTTTTGACATAAAAGAGACAGTTTGTCAACACACCCTGGTAAAGTCAAGGGACTAGGTTGTAAGAAGAATGTGATGTACAAGGCAGAATGCAGGGGCACTGGAGCTAGAAGTGATCTTAGGGAACGTGGAGTCACCGAAGAGCAATGAGATGCCATTTCTTGCTCAACTCCAGTCCACTGGCAGCGCTCACCTGGAGGGCTGCTTGAACGTTACTCAGTGGGAAAGAATGCCATGAGTGACCGTGGGTGTCTGCTGTGTGCATGAGAAGGAAGGGAAGGGCCCAGTATTTGGCATAGTTGAGATCTAACCCCTTCGTTTCCCGTAAGACAAAATCTAGAGCCAGGGAGGTGAGCTAACTGGCTTCGGGGTCACACTGTGAGCTGGCAGTAGAATGTGGCAGGTGACCTGCCTCTCAGAACATTCCTCTAAGCCAGGGGCTGGCCAAAAATGGACTGAGGTCCACATACGGCTCATGAGCTCAGTATGGATTTCATTTTTTGATTTTTCTGAGACAGTGTTGCTCTGTTTCCCAGGCTGGAGTGCAGTGGTATGACAGCTCAATGTGACCTCCACTGCCCAGGTTAAAATGATTCCCGTGCCTCAGTCTCCCAGAAGCCATCCCAGAAGCTGGGATGACCGTCATGGTCCACTGCACCTGGCTAATTTTTTTTGTGGGGCACAGCGTCTCTCTTTTGCCTAGTTGGGAGTGCAGTGGCATGATCTTGGCTCATTGCAACTTCCGCCTTTTGGATTCAAGTGATCTTCCTGCCTCAGCCTCCTGAATAGCTGTTACCACAGGTATACACCACCATGCCCAGCGAGTATACTAAAAACAAAACATTTTTTTTGTTTTTAGTACAGACCGTGTTTCACTATGTTGGCCAGGCTGGTCTCAAACTCCTAGCCTGAAGCAACCCGCCCGCCTCAGCCTCTCAAAGTGCTGAGATTACAGGCCTGAGCCATGGCGCCCAGCCAGATTTCATATTTTTAACGGTGAAAAAAAAATCACAATAATATTACATGGCAGATGCAAATTCTGTAAAATTTAAATTTTAGTGTTTCTAAATACATTTTTACAGGAACACAGTCACACCCATCGATTTCCATATTATCTAAGGCTGCTTTTCCATTACACAGGAAGAGACAGGTATTTGTGACAAAGACCATATGGCCCGGAATGCTGAAAGTTTTCCAGAAAAAGTGTCTTTACTCCTGCTTTCTTCCAGTGTCTCTTGAACTTTAATGTCCATACACACCACTTAGAGAACTAGTTACAATTCAGATTCTGTTTCAGTGGATCTGGGCAGAGGCCTAAAATTCTGCACTGTTGATAAGCACCAGGTGATGCCATGGCTGCTGGTCCATGGACCACACTTTGAGTGTTGAGGATCAACTCCAGTGTGTCTCTACATGTCGACCTGAACCAGCAGCAGCAGTACCTGGGGATGTGTTAGGAATGCAGATACTCAGGCCCCACCCAGACCTACTAAACTGAAAATCTGAGTGGGGCCCAGAAAGCCATGTTTTATAGTAACAAGCTATCGGCCAACACAGTGGCTCACGCCTATAATCCCAGCACTTTGGGAGGCTGAGGCAAGTGGGATCACCTGAGGTCAGGAGTTTGAGACCAGCCTGGCCAATATGGTGAAACAGCATCTCTAAAAATATTTTTTAAATTAGCCGGGTGTGGTGTTGCTGTAATCCCAGCTACTGGGATTAAAAGGCTAAGGTGGAAGAATTGCTTTAACCCAGGAGGCAGAGGATGCAGTGAGCCAAGATCACACCGTGGCACTCCAGCCTAGGAGAGAGTGAGAGTCCATCGATCAATCCATCAGTCGTCAGTCAACCAACAAAATATATTAAGCTATCTAGGAGAACTAGTTACAATTCTGTAGCTGCGATTACAGACATGAGCCACCACACCTAGCTAATTTTGTGTTTTTAGAAGAGACAAGTTTTCATCATTTTGGTCAGGCTCGTCTTGAACTCCTGATCTCAGGTGATCTACCCCCGCCTTTGCCTCCCAAAGTTCTGGGATAACAGGTGTGAGTCACTGTGCCCAGCCTACACTGTTGTCTTTAAACTTTTCAAAGCCAGCTAGGCAGGGATAGACCTGTCACCATACCCCAGGACAGGCAGCAGAACACTCAGTGTAGCATGGATCATGATAGTAAAAAACAGGGAACAATCTGTTTTTGCAATGAATGGGAGAATGGTAATGCCAGCAGGGCATATCCACATGCCAGACAAGCATGCATCATGAACACAAATGAAGCAAGCCAGGCATGGTAGCGGTGTACCTGCAGTCCCAGCTACTTGGAAAGCTAAAGCAGGAGGATTGCGTGAGCCCAGTAGTTTGAGTCTGTAGTGATCTGTGATCACACTACTGTACTCCAGCCTGGGGGACAGAGCATGACCCTATTTCAAAACCGAAACTAAAAAAAAAAAAAAAAAAAAAAAAAAGAAAAACCAGATCAGAATGAACCCAGATGATGTACTATTAACTACACAAAGAGAACTCTGTACAGTATGATCCCATTTAAATCTGTCAAAATATTTTTTAAAAACTATATGCTTGTACATTTTCTTCTAAAAGCATGCACAAAACTTTCACTTTGGAGGAGAGGAATTGATGGAAGAGAAGACTATACTCTTATATCTTTATGATTTGATTTTTTTTTTCCTACAGTAGGTGACAAGTATTTGTTCAGCACCTGCTGTGCATTGTTTTATGTACTGAGGATACAGCAGCCCACCTGGAGCTCACATTCTAGTGGGGAAAGAAAATAAAGTAAGTATACTTCAAAAAATTCTTTTTTTTAATTGAGACAGGATCTGGCTCTGTTGCCCAGGTTAGAGTGCAGTGGTTCAATTTTGGCTCACTGCAACCTCTGCCTCCCAGTTTCAAAGGATTCTCATGACTCGCCCTCCTGAGTAGTAGCTGAGATTATAGACATGCATCACCATGCCCAGCTAATTTTTTTAAGTAAAGACAGGGTTTTGCTAGGTTGGCCAGACTGGTCTGGAGCTCCTGGCCTCAAGTGATTCACTTATCTTGGACTTCCAAAGTGCTGGGATTACCGGTGTAAGCCACCATACCCAGCCCAAAATAACTAAATTTTAAGTGTTTAAACCAATGCCATATCTGTGGTTTAACCACACTTGACATGTGGTCCATGGGACACTGACAGTCTACACTTTGTGACCAGTTGGTGATATGAGGAGGCAGCACCACAATGGAGATCAACTATGGCACCAAGCTTGCCATTCAACTCAGCTCACTTTTTTCTTACAAGGCTTTCTTAATGCAGGAAGCAGAAGGCACTGGTTTCCATCCTGGCACAAATGCCTTAGCCTGCCATGTTGCCTAGGCTGGTCTAGAACTCCTGGCCTCAAGTGATCTGCCCACCTTGGCCTCAAAAGTGCTAGGATTACAGGCATGAGCCACCATGCCCGACTGCCACCTGCTTATTTATTAAAGCCCCCTGTGATTCACTTGCAACCAAGACTGAGAATCCCTGGCGCAGATTGCCTCCCTGCGTCCCTTCCAGGCATGTCCATGTCTCCCTGTGGCTGTTTCTGTGAGACCCTGCATTTTTGAGTTCTGCTTTTATTCGTGTTACCTGAGCATGTTCCCATAGTCTCCGTGACCGTGATGCTGGCTGCATATTCATCCCTTTTGTATCTTCCATTCTGGGTCCTCTCCCACCTCTTCTGGGGATCAGCCCTTTGGTGCCTTAAATTGTACTGCTTTCTCTCCTGGCACCAAAGAATCAGGCAGCCAGTGCAGAGTGGGGGCTGTAGTAGTCATTATCACTGAGGTATTGTGAACTAGAAAAGACAGGATCTGTTTCAACACAGCACAGTGTCCAAGTGCCCTTGACAGATGTTGGCTGTCATTGTTGATGTTCTGGTGATTATTGTTGATGCTGGGTGGATTCTTCCTGGAATTGGGGCAGATACACAGCTATCCTGTCCCATTATTATTTTATCAGGGTCCTTAAGTCTGCAGCCAAGTCATCTGCCAGGGCTGGGGTCTCATCTGAAGACTCACCTGGGAAAGGGCCACCTCAAAGCTCACCTGGTTGTTGGCAGAACTCAGTTCCCTAGTTGTTCATATATTGAAATACTTCCTTATTACCGTGGAAACAGCCAGTGCCCCAGGTACCTTTTATAGTGGACTCTCAGGAGCTCTCTGTGATCTGGAAATTAAAGACTTAATTAATTTCTGGCACTGCAGGGGTCCCTAGGCCTCTGCCTGTTGGGTGATGACCTTGTCAGATTATCTGTTTTGAATATCACCTCTTGCAGTGCTTGGGAACCAGGAGGCTATGCCCTTTCCTTCCTGTGAAGTGAGCTTCACACAGCAGAGATGCCGTCATTGGGCTGGGTTTTACCCATCGCTGCTGGTACAGGATGCTGGTGCAGGCCAAACAGCACAAGAACTTCATGAAGCAAACACAAGTTTCAATACCAAATCGATCAGGTTGAAGAAAGGATATCAGAGATTGAAATCAACTCAGTGAAATAAAGCAAGAAGGCAAGATTAGAGAAAAAAGACTGAAAAGAAATGAACAAAGCCTCCAAGAAATGTGGGATTATGTGAAAAGACCAAATCTGTGATTAATCAATCAGTGTACCTAAATGTGAGAGAGAGAATAAAACCTAGTTGGAAAACACTCTTCAGGATATTTTCCAGAATTTCCTTAACCTAGCAAGGCAGGCCAACATTCAAATTCAAGAAATAATAGAACATGGCAAAGAGATACCTCCAGGAGAGCAACCCCAAGGCACATAATCGCCAGATTCACCAGGGTTGAAATGAAGGAAAAAATGCTAAAGGCAGCCAGAGATATACGTCAGGTTACCCACAAAGAGAAGCACATCAGACTCACAGCAGGTCTCGGCCGAAATTCTACAAGCCAGAAGAGAGTGGGGGCCAATATGCAACATCTTTAAAGAAAAGAATTTTCAATCCAGAATTTCATATCCAGCCAAACTAAGCTTCATAAGTGAAGAAGAAATAAAATCCTTTATAGATCAGCAACTGCTGAGAGATTTCATCACCACCAGGCCCGCCTTACAAGAGCTTCTGAAGGAACCACCAAACGTGTAAAGGAATAACCAGTACTTGCGACTGCAAAAACATACCAAATTGTAAAGGCCATAGACACTATTAAGAAACTGCATCAACTAACGGGCAAAATGATGAGCTAGCATCAAAATGGCAGAATGAAATTTGCACATAATAATATTAATTTAACCTTAAATGTAAATGGGCTAAATGCCCCACTCAAAAGACATAGACTGGCAAATTGGATAGAGTCAAGACCAATCGGTACGCTGTATTCAGGAGACCCATCTCACATGCAGAGACACACATAGGCTCAAAATAAAGGAATGGAGGAAGATTTACCAAGGAAATGGAGAGCAAAAAAAAAAAAAAAAAAAAAAAAAAAAAAAAAAAAAAAAAAAAAAAAAAAAAAAAAAAAAAAAAAAAAAGCAAGAGGTGCAATCCTAGTCTCTGATAGAACAGACTTTCAACAAAGATCAAAAGAGACCAAGGAGGACATTACATAATGGTAAAGGGATCAATGCAACAGGAAGAGCTAAGTATCCTAAATATTATGCACCCAATACAGGAGCACCCAGATACATATAAAGCAAGTTCTCAATGAACTACAAAGTGACTTAGACTCCCACACAACAATAGTGGGAGACGTTAACACCCCACTGTCAGTGTTAGATCAATGAAACAGAAAATTTAGGATATCCAAGACTTGAACTCAGATCTGAACTAATTGGACCTAATAGACATCTACAGAACTCTCCACCCCAGAGCCACAGACTATACATTTTTTTCAGCAACACATCTCACTTACTCAGAAGTGGACCACATAATTGGAAGTAAATCCTCAGCAAATGCAAAAGAACAGAAATCATAACAACTAGTCTCAGACTACAGCGCAATCAAATTATAGCTCAGGATTAAGAAAAACAGTCAAAACCACACAACTACATGGAAACTGAACAACTTGCTTCTGAATGACTACTGGATAAATAATGAAATGAAAGCAGAAATAAAGGTGTTCTTTGAAATTAGAACGAAGGCACAATGTTCCAGAATCTCTGGGACACATTTAAAGTAGTGTCTTCAGGGAAATTTATAGCACTAAATGCCCACATGAGAAGCGAGGAAAGATCTAAAATCAACACCCTGTTGTCACAATTAAAAGAACTAGAGGAGCAAGATCAAAATAATTCAAAAGCTAAGACAAGAAATAAGTTCAGAGCAAAACTGAAGGAGATAGATAGAGACACAAAAAACCCTTCAAAAAAATCAATGAATCCAGGAGCTGGTTTTTTGAAAAGATCAACAAATAGACCACTAGCCAGACTAATTAAAAGGAAAAGAGAAGAATAGATGCAATAAAAAGTGATAAACGGAAAATCACCACAGATCCGACAGAATACAAACTGCCATCAGAGATGACTACATAAACCTCTTGCAAATAAACCAGTAAATCTGTATGGTATGTATAAATTCCTGGACATGAACAACCCCCAAAACTAAACCAGGAAGAAGTTAAATCCCTGAATAGACCAATAACAAGGTCTGAAATTAAGCAGCAATTAGTAGCCCACCAAACAGAAGTCCAGGACCAAACGGGTTCACCGCCAAATGTTACTACAGAGCTGGTACCATTCCTTCTGAAACTATTCCAAACAATACAAAAAGAGAGGGAATCCTACCTAACTCACTTTATGAGACCAACATCATCCTGATACCAAAACCTGCCAGAGACACAACTAAAAAGAAAATTTCAGGCCGATATCCATGATCAACATTGATGGTAAAATCCTCAATAAAACACTGGCAAACCAAATCCAGCAGCACATCAAGAAGCTTAACCATCGTGACCAAGTCAGCTTCATCCCTGAAGTGCAAGGCTGGTTCAACATACACAAATCTATAAACATAATTCATTACATAAACAGAACCAAGACAAAAGGCACATGATTATTTCAATAGATGCAGAGAACACCTTTGACAAAATTCAACATCCCTTTATGCAATAAACTAGGCGTTGATGGAACATATCTCAAAATAAGAACTATTTATGATAAACTCACAGACAATAACATACTGTATAAGCAAAAACTGGAAGCATTCCCTTTGAAAACCAGCACAAGACAAGGATGTCCTCTCTCACCACTCCTACTCAACATAGTGTTGGAAGTTCTAGTCAGGGCAATCAGGCAAGAAAAAGCAAGGGTATTCAACTAGGAAAAGAGGAAGTCAAATTGTCTCTCGATTTGCAGATGACATGATTGTACATTTAGAAGACCTCATCATCTCAGCCCAAAATCTCCTTAAGCTGATCAAGCAAATTCAGCAAAGTCCAAGAATACACAATGTGCAAAAGTCACAAGCATTCCTATACACCAGTAACAGCCAAATCATGAGTGAACTCCCATTCACAATTGCTAGAAAGAGTAAAATATCTAGGAATACATCTAACAAGGGATGAAAGGACCTCTTGAAGGAGAACTACAAACCATTGCTCAAGGAAATGAGAAGACACAAACAGATGTAAAAACATTCCATGGTCATGGTTAGAAAGAATCAATATTGTGAAAATGCCCATACTGCCCAAAATAATTGATACATTCAGTGCTACGCCATCAAGCTACCATTGACTTTCTTCACAAAATTGGAAAAAACTACCTTAAACTTCATATGGAACCATAAGAGATCCCATATAACCAAGACAATCCTAAGCAAAAAAAAAACAAAAAACAAAAAACAAAAATCTAGAGGCTTCATGCTACCTGTCTTCAAACTATACTACAAGACTACAGTAATCAAAACCATGGTACTGATAGCAAAACAAGAGATACAGACCAATGGAACAGAACAGAGGCCCTGGAGCAATGCCACATGTCTGCAACCCTCTGATCTTTGACAAACCTGACAAAAACAAGCAATGGGGAAAGGATTCCCTATTTAATAAATGGTGTTAGGAAAACTGTCTAGCCATCTACAGAAAGCTGAAACTGTATCCCTTCCTTACACCTTATACACAGATTAACTCCAGATGGATTAAAGATTTAAACATAAGATCTAACATCATACAAACCCTAGAAGAAAACCTAGGCAATACCATTCAGGACATAGGTGTAGGCAAGGACTTCATGAGTAAAACACTAAAAGCATTGGCAACAAAAGCCAAAATAGACAAGTGGGATCTAATTAAACTTAAGAGCTTCTGCACAGCAAAAGAAACAATCATTAGCGTGAACCAGCAACCAACAGAATGGGAAAAATTTTTTTGCAATCTACCCATCTGACAAAGGGCTAATATCCAGAATCTAGAAAGAAATTAAACAAATTTACAAGAAAATCAAACCCATCAAAAAGTGGGCAAAGGCTATGAACAGATGCTTCTCAAAAGAAGACATTTATGCAGCCAACAAACAGGAAAAAAAGCTCATCATAACTGATCATTAGAGAAACGCACATTAAAATCACATTGAGTTGCCAGTTAGCTGACGATCATTTAAAAAATCAGGAGACAACAGAAGCTGGAGAGGATGTGGAGAAATAGGAACACATTTACACTGCAGGAGTGTAAATTAGTTCAGCCACTGTTGCAGACAGTGTTGGCCACTCCTCAAGGATATAGAACTAGAAATACCATTTGATCCAGCTATCCCATTGCTGGGTATATACCCAAAGGTTTATAAATCATTCTGTTATAAAGACACATGCACGCATATGTTTATTACAGTACTGTTTACAATAGCAAAGACTTGGAACTAACCCAAATGCCGATCAATGATAGACTGGATAAAGAAAGTGTGGCACATACACATCATGGAATACTATGCAGCCATAAAAAAGGACAACTTCATGTCCTTTGCAGGGACATGGATGAAACTGGAAACCATCATTCTCAGAAAACAAGAACAGAAAACCCAACACTGCATGTTCTCACTCATAAGTGGCTGTTGAATGATAAGAACACAGGGACACAGGGAGGGGAACATCACACACCAGGGCCTGTCAAGAGGAGAGGGAGGTAAGGGAGGGATAGCAGGGGGTGGGGGGATTGGGGAGGGATAACATTAGAAGAAGTATGTAATGTAGATGACGGGGAAGGATGCAGCAAAACACCATAGCACGTGTATAGCTATGTAAGAAACGTGCACGTTCTGCATATGTACTCCAGAACTTGGTATAATTTAAAAAAATAAATCGGATGCAGTCTTGTTAGGCTACCCAGGTTGTTCTCAAACTGCCAAGTAGCTGGGACTATAGGTGTATATCACCACACCCAGCTATTTTTTCTACAGTTTTTAATATTTTAGTTTCACTACAGAACCAGTAAGTAGAGGAACAATCTCTCCTACCAAGTATATAATACCCAAATAATAAGTGTCCAAGAAAAACAGCTATATGCTATTTGTTGTACAGTTTTTCAACTAAAAGGTGCCAGGGAGGTTCCATGATAACCACAAGTAATTCGACCCACTGGAGATTTATACTGGCAAAAATACAGATGTCACACTAGTTTGATTTAAAAGTCAAAATATTTATCTAATTACACCTGAATCAAATTTCATATTTTCTCTATTGGGGAAAGCATTTCCTAAGGTGATTTTTCTGTTGCTATGTATCTTCCAGTTCATTTTGGTTCAGCACCCTGTCACAGTACTTACCAATCTTTTGTTAGTTACCAACATTAAATAAAAATTTTTAATCAACTAGCCATGTCTCTGGTTTTCTCTGACCAACTTTCCATAACCATCATAAAACAATAATAGGTAAACCACTGCTAAATTTTAAAGTAAATACTATGCAGAAGTTGACTCAGTGAGAAAGTTTTACAAGAGACCACTTTACCTTGGTAGTAACACTCAAGTCTTCATCATCTGGTTTAGGGCATGAATCCACACACAGTTCCTACAAAATGCTTTAGAGCAAAAATATACAATAAAAATGAGCAAGTTGAGATATATATATATATATATATATATATATATATATACATGTATGTATTTTTTAATTTTTTAACTGCCAGTTCACATTCAGTTTCCCCCTCCAACAAACAAAAACACAGTCTGGGAAAAGGTCAGCCTTCTGTATATTAAGTAACATTTATTGATACAATTAAAATATATAGCCTCTGTTCTAAAAATAGATTTTGGTTACCTATTTTTGCCTCCAGCTGTCTAAATCTATAAAATATTCAACAAAAACTGACCTTGAGCTCCATAACAGTTACAGCCAATATATTGGCAGAGCTTGACAGTAATTTACCCTCACAAGTTATCTGTCCTGAAGCAGAACGTGAAATTCAATTAATGGATGACATAACTTTTGTCACCTAAAATGGAAGGAAACTTACGACCTAAAACAAGGTAGAAAGATCCATTGTCTCTTGTCCATCTCTGATTAAAAGACTAATCTGTGTTGCTTCATAGAGTCTTGATTCCTCAGCATAGAAACCACTTAAGAAGGTCCCAATACTTTCCTTTGTCCTAAAAGAGTACAGAGAATCCCCTGCTGTATTTGAAATGTGTGAGAGCTAAATGTACAAAAGTCTAATAATGAAGATGCATTTTCTTATTTAGGATACTCTTCCCAGAAAGATTAAAACATTAACAATTATAAAAACCTAATTATTTTCACTCTATAGGTCCTACCTTATTCATGTCCACATAAACTAGTAAGCCCTTAAAAACCTTCATAGGCACTCAGATATCCAACGAGAGAGACTGATGGAAAAACAGAGTCCTGGCAGTTGTACCCCTATTTCCCCAAGTACTATCTAAATATCTTTCTATGGTTTCCTACTTCCAGATTCCACTTATGCAGGCCTCCATGGCTGTTTCCAATCTTCAAATCTATCTACTAAAGCAGATTCCTGAAAGGATGGCCTCAAATGACCAGGAGTGGGAGTGCTCCATATCCCTTCTCTTGAATAACAACCTAACTGGAGTATCTACTAACTACCAGCACAGACATACCTCCAACTACCCAGCTGAACCTCATGACTGATTTGACAGCCAATGATGCCCCTGACCCAGCCTACCTGCATATGGGAAGGACATCAGTGAATTGGGAAAAGAGGCAGAGATGAGGAGATACCTGCCCTGGGCCACAGATCTATGTAGTTCAGCTATCTCCAGTCCATCAGTACCCAAGGGGCTCTAAGCCACCGTCTGCAAGTCAGGATGGAATTAGATGATACCACATTTCTGTCTGCTGTAGAGACTCCTCCCAGTGTCTCCAAATGTTTTAGCATCTTACAGCAAAAATCTTCAAGTTTGTTAGTTCTTGATTTAAAAAGCACAGCAGTCTGTTTAGAGCTTCCTCGAACCCTCTATTTTAATGTGTCTTTTTAGATAACGCCCAATATCTTGTGTCCTTCATCTTTTTATCAACTTGTCATAAACCCCAATATTCTAATCTCTTATTGAATAACCCGTATTCAGTGTCGTTTCTCCTCAAACTTTGCCTTCCCTGCTCATTCCATTCTTAGCCATATCCATTGGGTTCACCAGCTAATTCCATTCTCATTCTATCCACTGAGTGCACCAGACTCACTCCCCCTTTGTATTATTAAAACACATGCAAGGCCAAGCGTGGTGGCTCACACCTGTAATCCCAGCACTTTGGGAGGCCAAGGCGGGCAGATCACCTGAGGTCAGGCATTCGAGACCAGCCTGACCAACATCGAGAAACCCTGTCTCTACTAAAAATATGTAATTTTCTGGGCATGGTGGTGCATGCTTTTAATCCCAGATACTCAGGAGGCTGAGGCAGAAAAATCGCTTGAACCCAGGAGGCAAAGGTTGCGGTGAGCTGAGATCGTGCTATTGCACTCCAGTCGGGCAACAGGAGTGAAACTCTGACTCAAAAAAACAAAAACAAAAACAAAAAAAACATGCCAATAGAATAAAAAAAGAAGGAAGAGTATTGGGCTTTAAAACGAGTTCAAATCTCATTTCTACCATGTCTTATGTCTGAAAAAAAGCATCCTAATCTCTTTGATTCTCAAGTTCTCTATCTAGAATATCATTTGACCATAACATTAACACAGATTGAAGTACTAAAAGATATTTTAATTAGTCCTAAGATTCCTTAAATTTTTGTAATTCTATGTGCTTTTGGTTCTGTCTATAGGAAAATTGGGAATACATAGCCAGCAGAATTTGAAAACATAACGAAACACCAAGGAAGAAAAGTCATAGAAAAAGAAAAAAATTTAAAAAGCATTATGGAAATAGGCAGAAATACTAGCCTAAAGGGAAAACAAAACTGGGAAGTTAAGTAATTTCTCTCCAAGACTTGTCAAATCTTGGTTTTGTAAAACTTCCAGTCCTATGGCCAAACCTTTACCCTGCCCTAAAGACTTTGATGGTTAATTTTTTAAAAAAAGATGCTGGTTACCACAAAAATTGTCAGATTTATTAAGACAAAATCAAGGACTAACCTCATTTCTAACAGTAACCTAAAATGAGAGCTTAACTTATTTAGACTCATTAATTTAAACATTAATTAAAACAATCTGAGTACTCTTATTCAGACCTATACCTTGATCAAAGTGCTGCACAGATATCTCTATCAATCTGTACTCAGGAGCAAAAGAAAAGATTTGAAAGCCAGATAGGCTGGCGGTCAAACTGTGGGTCAGCTGCTTTGTCAACTATGGGATCATGATCCAATTAATCAACCTCTCTAAACCACAGCTGCCTATTTAATAAATAGTAGGTTATAAGAAAACACAAGTTGTGATGGCTTTATGAGATAAATGCATAGCACACAATAGGGTATTTAGCCCAGAATACAACACTCAATAGATATTAGTTTCTTTCATCTATATTTTCTTAGTTAATATAATTTTTTAAATCTGTAAAATCCTACCTGACTGCAGATTCTTCAGAACTCCTGGAATCTATTAAAGGAAAAGGTAAAATGCATTTTAAAGAATGTGTAGATTATTAAAACCAAAAGAAAGTATAGCCATACATGCCTTTAATTTCAACTATTTGGAGGCCGAGAAAGGAGGATCACTTGAGAAACCCAGAAGTTTGAGACCAGTTTAGGAAACATAGCGAGACTCTGCCTTCATTAAAAAAAAAAAAAAAAGTATGCACAGTTGTATACATGATTTAGATCATTTTTCTTTATAGGACTGATGCTTTGTTACAAAGCATTCCTTTGGGAGAATACCTGGGCCTTATTAGAATTAATATAAATTATTCCTACTGGTATGTAATTAATGCAGTAAGAACTCTTCCCTTTGTATTTATTAAATGCAAGGAATAAATTTATCAAAATTTAATATGTACAAGTGAACTGCAGTATACAAGTCATCCTAGCGAAACCCTATGAAATTGGCTAAAAATGGTATTGTTAGCAGAACAGATGGAATGAGTGACCAGTGTCAAACAGCATGATTTCTGGACCAAAATATGAGGGGAGCAAACAGTAGTACCCCTTATCCACTATATGTGTGGAAAAGACACACTTGCCATGTTTTTCTCTGCTCTCACACCACAGCAACAATCATCAACAAAGAAGGCTTCTGTCTGTGACCAAACGTGTGGAGAGGTTTTTCCCCACCAACAAGCAAGCAATCACTTGCAGATTACACAAGCTGTGTGTCCTCTAATTCAGTTCTCATACTCTATCTGCAGATAGCATCAGATTCCACAGGTAAAGGGTTCAGTCCCACGAGTCTGCCTCCCTACATCAGTCCTAAGTCTGAAACTCCAGAACTTCTCACCAATCGGCTTCAAATTGGGGTTCCCAGGACTCCCTCTTTGGGTTAAATTGAATTGCTGGAATGGCTCCAAATACTCAGGAAAACACACTTAACCAGTATACTATGAATGACATTACAAAAGATACAGATGAAGAGATGCATAGTGCAAAGTATGAGCCTAGTGGCACAGAGATTTCATGCCCTCTCAGAACACACCACCCTCTAGGAACCTCCATGTATACATGGATCTGGAAGCTCTCCAGCCCAGTCCCTTTAGGACTTTATGCAAGCTTCAATACATAGGCATCACTAATTAATCACTGATTGTTGGTGACTGACAACCTTCAGCCCTTCTCTCCTCCCCAGAGTTTGCAGAGTGAGACAGAAGATCTCAACCCTCTAATCAGCCATGTCTTCAGGATGGTGACCAGTTCCCATCCTGAATCTACCTAGGAGCTTCCAGCCGTCAATTATTAGCATACCAAAAGACATCACTTTGGAAATTCTAAGGAGTTTAAGAATTGTACACCAAGAAATGAGTCAAAGTTCAAACAGATTTTACATCCGTAGTTTTGAATTATGTGGTTACAGCTACTAACAACAGTTAACTGTATTCCAAATATATTACATTCAAAACTCCAGAAATAAGTCATAAGTGTTAGTGTACCGATCTGAGGAGCACAATAAAATCTTGATCTCTTGCCCTCTATACATCCCAGGATGTGAATCATTCCTTTGTCCAGTGCGTTCACACTGCATGTGCTGTCCAGCCATTAGTCATCAACATGGTCTCTTCCTGCATCCAGCCATCAACATCATTAGGGCCTGAAGGTCCAGAAACACTCAAAGCTGATGATCTTTTTTCTTACTTAGAGTCAGGGGGTGAATAGTGGCCTAACACTACATGACAATGCCCCATTCACCTCACTTCATCTCATTACACAGGCATTGTATCAGTTCATCACAGGAAAAAGGGTGAGAACCATACCATATATTTTAAGAGACTACATTCAAATAACTTTTATTACAGCATATTACTATAATTTTCCATTGTATATTTAGTTGTTAATTTCTTACTGTGCCTAATTTATAAATTAAACTTTAACATAGATACGTATGTATAGGGAAAAAAAGTGATTCAGTACTATTTGTGCTTTCAGGTATTCACTGGGGGCCTTCGAATGCCTCCCACAGTTAAGGGGGAACTACTGCACTTACTTCATTGTAACACAACACATTCTCTCTAGCTCTTCAGTTAAAACTATTCAGTTTAGGATAAAACACCCTATCACCAGAAGTCAGCAAAACATAGGAATCAGACCAGAAACGGATTCTTGTAAAAACTTTCCAGCTGCCAGTGGAGAAGAGCCCAAGAGATACTGTGTTGCTCTGGCCAATACTCTTGGGGAAGGTGCTGGGTGTTTTACTTAGTTGTAGCCATGTGCTCTGCTCTACATATAACAAGGCCCAAATTCACCTGCCATTTTACCTCCCACAGAAAGAACCACTGGAAAGATGACTGCTTTAAGAGCTTATCTACTCTGAACCACATCACAGAACAAGATTGTCTCAACAATAACAAGAAAGAAACAAACCTAATTGTTCTCATGTAAAAATAAGTCTAGGTCCACACTAGATGTGAAGAGTTCACAATGCCATAAGACAGAACAGAAATATATTTAAAAATTATATTACTGCTTTCCATAGAAATAAAACTGTTGAATTTAAGCTTTTGTAAGACAAGTCAAGAAAAAGAGAAAAAAATGCAAAAGTAAAACTTGAAAGGCCATTTTGTAATCAAGGGCTTACTCAAAATATACATATTGTTCAAAACGTTGGTTCTGAATTTTGACATAAGGAAGTTGCAGTTTCATTTGAGGATGTCTAAGAGGTCAAATAAGACAATGTCATTTGCTATTTTCAGTCCTTTTTTTTTTTTTTTTTTTAAGAGAACAGTAAACTTTAGAGAAATGAATTGTCATAACTTCATAGACTAAAGGCTCATGAGTCATAATTCTAAGGGCATTTGTAAAATATGGTGGTGCATGCTTGCATTCTGAACTTCTCAGCCTTAAACTCTCATATAGTAAATATTCACAGATACAAATTGATTAAACAAAAGGCCCTTTTAATCTTACATTATTTTCCTTTTCCTTTTTTGTTTGAGAGAGAGTCTTGCTCTGCTGCCAGACTGGAGTGCAGTGGTGCAATTTTGGCTAACTGCAGCCTCCGCCTCCTGGGTTCAAGCGATTTCTGTGTCTCAGCCTCCCAAATAGGTGGGACTACAGGCATGCGCCACCACGCCCAACTAATTTTTAATATTTTCATAGAGATGTGGTTTCACCATGTTGGCCAGGATGGTCTCAAATCTCCTGACCTCGTAAACCACTCTCCTCAGCCTCCTAAAGTGCTAGGATTACAGGTGTGAGCCACCACGCCCAGCCTATTTTTTTCTTTTTTCTTTTTTCTTCATTTATCAGCAACAGGAGAGTCTAATTAAATGTGGTAGAGTGGCGTAAGGGAATACAATAAAAAGGGTAAAATGAATTAAACCAGATCCAATGTATCAATGTAGATACATCTGGAAAATAGAATACAAAGTACACAAAAGAAAGTGGCAGAAAGATATGTAAAGCGTAGAACCACTCACCTTCCATTTTAGGACACAAATAAAAATTCTGCATGTTATTTCTGAGCACTGCAATATAGTTAAGGATTTCAAAATGGTTTTGAGATGGAAAACAGCCAATCATGTTGGTAGCCTCACTGATATTCATGACGTTAGTTGCCTCTATGCAATCATTTTTAAAAAAAATTTTATACCAAAATATCTCAAAACCACTTAAAAGATTGTCTTCCAGTTATGAATGAATGATTACTTTCCTAGTTTTTAATAATCAAAGATTCTACAAACACACCCATACACACACATGCAGACATAGTCTGCTCATTAGAACATCTCATTGGCTTCAGATCATCAGTGTAATAACATTAACAGGAAGTCGCTAACGTTAATACAGAAACTGACATCTAAGTAAAGCATTCCTTTAAGTAAATATCAGAACTCCACCTAGCATATAAGACACTGGAAATATCTCAGAGTCTCAAAATTCACTGCTTTGAATCCCTGACAAGTATAAAAATTCTATACTGGAAATGTTATGCTATTCAAAATATTAAAATAGAAACATCTGAGTTAAAACTCATATTTTTAAAATCTTGTTTTCCTATACTCCTAAATTTATTTTTATTGAAATATGGATACCAACAATAACATTTATGTCAGTGCCTTCCATTCAATTTACAATAAAAAGAATTAGGGATAAGAAGAATGTGAGAACTTCCAATCATTTAATGTACTTATTTCCAGCATTCCATTTGTATTGAAAATGTACCTGCTCTCAATGTCTGTACATTCTTTGTTTGTACTGCTTCTCTCACAACAGGATATTCCATTTCAGTGGTAGGCTGAATGGGTTTTAAAAGAAAATAACTAATAAATAATATATATTTTATACAATATAAAGTTAGTAATTAAAAATAAATATATATAAAATAACCTTCAAGGAAGGATGTTATTCAGGAGGCCCTACAAAGCAAAGAGGACATGTCATCAATTATATATAGGTATGACAGGGCCAAACAAACATTTATGCAGTGTTAGTATCAAGCTGAGTCCTCATGCCTGGCTCTGAAAATAAGGTTTTGAGGGTTCTTTTTGGCATCTCCTTTTCATTGCCTAGGACAGCAATGTGATGGAAATATCCTGAGTAAAATAAGAATATAGGATCCCTAAGTCACAAAGTTTATATTTTAAAAGTGAGATTGTTTCAAATGCCTACAACTGAAATAGAAAATATGGATATTAATGTGAACACGTTGGGCTGATAAGGATAAAAGGGACCATTAAACAGTGGCACAAATCAAAACCTGAGAGAATCAATGTCGAGGCTGATAGTGATTGCTACAGAGTATTTAAACTCAAAACATCAGAGGCATTGATGCCAGAACACCACAAATATTTATCATGTGCTTGCCCTTGTCCTTTAACTTAGGAAATACACAGTTGGGATGCCAGTTCAGGTGATATGCGATTCACCTCTCATCAAAGAAAATGTTCTAAATTCATCAGCTATGATACACACTTGTGAAATAACAGTTTCTCAAAATTCTCATTTTCCCATGCCCACGTGACTACTGAAGCACCTACATTTCTCATATCCTCTCGTTTGACCTTTTCTTAAGAGTTCCTTGATCCACTCATGCAAGACTTAAAACAATCAAATAAACCATATAGAATAAGCTTTCAATGTCAAAATTCTTATCGAAAGAGAAAACATTGAATTGCCACAGTCTTGATAGAAAAGAACAAACTTTTATATTTCAAGATCAGTGCAGTATTCTTAGAAAATGACAATTTTGATAGTCACAGAATAAATTTTATAATATGATTGCTTCTAAAATTAGCTAAGTTTGGCATGCCATCTTACTCTGTGAACGACTTTTATAAAACAGCTATCTTATCAAAGAACTGGCTGACCCCCAAAAAAATTAGCCAAAATGCAGCTTAATCACATCTTATTCACTCATGTCAATGAAACTTCTTGCTTTGAGGCCTGACAGTTATGAAGAGAAATTAGCTGCTGTGGTTTAATACTAGCACTCCCTCCTGCCTCCAGTACTCTCCACAGCAATAACTTTTGCTACACTGGGCATATGCCCAAGGAACTGGAAGTGAGGTGTCTCAAGCTTCCTTGGTTTTAACTTGAAAGTCCCCCAACAAACTTTCTTTTCTTCTCCCCTCCTTGCCCTTTCACAATCCCTTTTCCTTTGCAAAAGTAATCTTTAGATCTGTCATCCTGATGCTTCTTTTCCTAACTGCTTTTTATGGATAATTGCAACCATTTTTTTTTTATCTGTATTTAGCAGTAGTATAGACCAATAATTTTTTTTTCATCTCATTCTGCTTCCTCTGTGGCTAGAATCCTACTTCATATACAAAAGGAGATTGATGCCTTCCCTTGATTCTGTTATTTAAAATTGCTGTCCAATGGTTCTTTTTCCAAATTTCTCTAAAGGAAGGCTATTTCCTTGTTATTCAGAGCTGTGCTCAAAGAACAGCACCAGCACCACCTGAGTACTCCTGAGAAAGGCAGAATCCCACACATGCTGAATGAGAATGTCCATTTTCCAGAAGCTTCTCAACTAATTCATGAAAATTTGGATGCCCTGTTCTATACTAATGTGCTTCCACATTTGTTTACCTTAACTGCCCATCTGGAACTTAGCCTCACTTTCTTCCCTATTAAGTCCCTGAATTTAATTCTGTATTATAAGCCATAATGTTTCTAATAAACTTTTAATCAGGCTATACCTTCTCTAACTTCCTCTCCATAAATCACATGACATTATTCAATTGTTAATTTGGTCTATATGATACTATCCGATCTTGGCCAACATGGTGAAACCCCGTCTTTACTTAAAAATACAAAAATTAGCAGGGCGCGGTGGCATACGCCTGTAGACCCAGCTACTTGGGAAGTTGAGGCAGGAGAATTGCTTAAACCCAGGAGACGGAGGTTGCAGTGAGCCTGGATTGTGCCACTGCACTCAAGCCTGGCACCTGGAGACAGAGCAAGACTCTGTCTCAAAAATAAAATAAAATTATATATATATATATATATATATATATATATATATATATATGCCATGTGAGTTTGCTCATGTTTGTAATTATAGCACTTTGGCAGGCTGAGGCAGTGGATCACCTGAGGTCAGGAGTTTGAGAGCAGCCTGACCAACACAGTGATACACTGTCTCTACCCAAAATACAAAATTAGCCTGGATTGGTAGTGCATGCCTATAGTCCCAGCTACTTGGGAGGATGAGACAAGAGAATTGCTTAAACCCAGGAGGTGGAGGTTGCAGTGAGCAGAGATTACACCACTGCACTCCAGCTTGGGTGAAAGAGCAAGACTCCATTTCAAAAACATATATATATATATATATATATATATACATATATATATATATAAAATATGTATACACACACATACATATATATTATATATATATATGTATGTTACTTGGTGTAATACTAACAATATTAAAAAATTTTAAATATCCTCATATAAATATTTCAGTGTTAAGATATTTATGATAGAAAACTTGGAAATATGTCATACTGATCATCAATAGAACACCATAGAAGATGCTTCATTTAGGTAAACAAACACTTGAAAACACCTACCTATTTTTTGATAAAATCTTTACTGACAGAAAAAAATTTGAATAGAATGATAATGTAGTAATAAAATTTTTATGTTATATTTACATAAAAGCAAGTAAATATGTGATCAACTGTGCAACTATTTTATTTATTTATTTAGTATACTTTAAGTTCTGGAGTACATGTGCAGAACATGTAGGTTTCTTACATAGGTATGCACGTGCCTTTGTGATTGGCTGCATCCATCAGGCCAGGGACAGTGGATCACACCTTTAATCTTAAGACTTTGGGAGGCCAAAGTGGGTGGATTGCTTGAGCCCAGGAGTTTGAAACCAGCCTGGGAAAAATGGTCAAGTGCAAAAGATGCATAAATTAGCTGGGCATGGTGGTGCATGCCTGTAATCCCAGATACTGAGAAAACTGAGATGGAAGGATCACATTACCCTGGAAGGTCAAGGCTGCAGTGAGCTGAAATTGCACTACTGCACTTTAGCACAGGCAACAAAGTGAGATCCTGTCAAGAAAGAAAAGAAGAAAAGGAAAGGAACAGAAGAGAAAGAAAGAAAAGAAAGAGAAAGAAAGAATGAACTTCAAAAGTGTATCAAGCTTTCTTTAAAAGGAAATAAAAAAGAACAATTATTTAGGAGGCATCTAAAATGTGCCAGGATTCTATTTCATGTTTGTTGTACATACTATAATCATAAAAAATAATTATGATGGCGGCTTTCTGCCCATTCCAGGGTGTTAAGAGCAAAATGATGAATAGATGTGATACTTTGTTCTCTCCATTCAGAATTTCCTCCTCTTAGACTTTCACATGGCTGGCTCTTTCTCATCTTTCAGTTGGCAGCTCAAATATCGGTCAGAGGTCTTCTCTGACCACAGATTTCCATTCCTCTCCCATTCCCATCCTAACTACAAACTTCCCTGATATCTTCTAACATTTTCTCTTTTCTTTATCTAAAGCATTTATATATTTGCTCTTTCTTTCTTTTTCTGTTCCTACTACTATAGCATAAGATCTCATCTTGTATTTTCAGTGTCACACTGACTACCACAGTTTGTGATCTATAACCAAAATAAATTCTAGGTCAAAACAAAATTTCATCAGTCTCATGTGCCAAACCACTATGTCCCTAAAGGACATCTTCAGTCCTAGTAGCCTGCTGAAACTGAACACACCCCTATCCCAAATTTAAAATCCACATGCCATTTCTGACTTTCCTATTCTTTTCTTGATGCAACTGCCATTTTATCATGCTTCAGGTTTACAAAAATTTTCCTCAAGATTTACTAAGTCACTGAATACTGAATACTGCTGTAATCATTTTGTCTCACATTTGTAAATGTATTTTCCAATTTACAACATTTCCCACTACTTTTGTTCATTACACATACCTGAGAGGTACCATTGTCAATTGTCATTGACCATTTTTATGAACAAGGTCAGTGACAATCAAATAAAGAATTTTTCCCAAGGTCCCATATCTAGTAAGTGGCAGAACCAGGATGCTAACATGTCTTTTGACTTCTACTTGGTGGTGGTAAAACTATGCATCAGCTGCTTCTAGTGAATAGTCAGGTCCCTCCGATTTCTCCCCACAGTCTTAACATTAGAATACACCATTATTATTTTATACTTCTGCTGCTATAAGTGTGGCTGCCACAAAAGTACTCAGTGTGTTCTCTTTTTGAAAATGACTTCTACTTACTACAAGACTAAATTGTTGTTATTACAGTCCCACATAGTTGCCACTCTCCATGTTTTCTTCTTAACCTAAAATGTTCGTTGTAGATCTATACTGGACAATCAAAATATATAAACATACTAAAATCCCAGCCTTATCTTTTCAGGTTCCAATTTCAATAAAAACTATAATTCAAACTGTTTCTCTCTAGCTCTCTTTATAATTTTGCACATCCAGATATACCACAGAATGATGCATTTGGCCACAGCTTAACCTGAAATAATTCTTTATATTTTAGATAAACTTATTTTCAGAACACAAAGTGATTTTTTGCACATTCTAAACTTTATTATTCTGGCACTATACTACACTTGCTTCTTAAATGAATCATGCAAATTAGCAGAATTATACTATGAAGCAGTAATTTACTTAGTACATAAATACTTTATTAATTATGATCTCAAAAACATGAGAAAATAATTTATTATGGGCATATGCAGGAGGTAATTATTTGCATAAATTACTTCTTGTGGGGGAAAATGAGAATTTAGTTTATAGTGGTACCTTATTTAAGTGGGTTGGCATTGCAGATAGTATTAGTTGCTTTTATTCTGTTTTTCAAAAAGCTAAAGATACATGTATAATTTCAGCTCTTCCAAAGAAAAGGAAAAAAAAAAGAGTAATCTTGTGGGCAATAATTGTAGAATGAAAGCCACACATAGATAACTAAAGAGAAAGCTGTTAACTATGCTGACTATGAAGACACAGATGGACTGAAAGACCAGTCACTAAGAAATGAGATCTGTGAGAAAAAAATTACGTGGGGATAAATTATTTTTAAAATGTGACGATGAAGGGAGAAACAACAAAGAAGCCTAACTAGTCAATTTAATATGAGCTTCAGCCAAGAAAGAAAAGAAACAACATGATGTACCATAAAGTACATGGAGAAATAGATATGTAACCGAGACCTTTGTTCCTTTATAGCCCTAACAATACAGATTAATACTTATACTACAATTAGTTTTTAAAAAATATTTCTGTGGGCGGGCGCGGTGGCTCAAGCCTATAATCCCAGCACTTTGGGAGGCCGAGGCGGGTGGATCACAAGGTCAAGAGATCGAGACCATCCTGGTCAACAAGGTGAAACCCCGTCTTTACTAAAAATATAAAAATTAGCTGGGCATGATGGTGCGTGCCTGTAGTCCCAGCTACTTGGGAGGCTGAGGCAGGAGAATTGCTTGAACCCAGGAGGCGGAGGTTGCGGTGAGCCGAGATCGTGCCATTGCACTCCAGTCTGGGCAACAACAGCGAAACTCCGTCTCAAAAAAAAAAAATATATATATTTCTGTGATACAGAGTTTAATGTTATTACTATAAAACATTCAATTAGCTAACCATGGTCATCTGCCACTACCTGAAAGACCGTTATTATTACAGAGAGGGAAAACTAGAATTTTCCATCAACTTTCCACCTAAAGGAAGAATTGGTCACCAGAATTCTAAAGCGTGATGCATATTGGCTTATTAGTGGCATTAAGGGGCAAAAAATAAAAAGAGTAATGCATGGCTTATAAAGGCGTATTTATTAGAGCATGAGTTGGGGCTAATAAAATGTTTAAGAAATTTTAGTCTAAAATCATAATCTAAGATTCCAGTTGAATTATACTAGAAAATATATTGTAACCCTCTTTGCTATTAATGACCTATTTCTAATTTATTTTCTTTTTATTTATGGCATAATTTCTCAAAATAACACATCAAAACTTATACATCCTTAAACATTAAAAAATAATACAAATGTAAGCAATATTTTTTAACTGCACTATTTAATCGATACATTATGTATATTACTTATAACATTCCATTATATATAAATTCATTCATCTATTTATTCAGATTAAACAACTATTAAGGCTGAATGTGGCAACTCATGCCTGTAACCCCAGCACTTTGAGAGGCTGAGGTGGGCATATCATGTGAATGCAACAGTTAAAGGCCGGCCTGGGCAACAAGGCAAAACCCCATCTCTACAAAAAGTACAAAACTCAGCCAAGTATGGTGACAAAGGCCTGCAGTCCCAGCTACTTGGATGGCTGAGGTGGGAGGATCACCTCAGCCCAGGAAGTGGAGACTACAGTGAGCCCAGATCCCACAACTGCACTCTAGCCTCAGTAACAGAGTGAAACTCCATCTCAAAAAATCAACAATTACAATGCCTCTTACATGGAAGACTGTATTCCAGGTACTCCAGGATACACACAAATATGTCTATGACCTCCAGTAGCTCATAGTATGCAGGAACTTCAAGTGATTATTTAAACAACTAAACATAAAAATTCTGAAATTTTAAATTTCCAAGTGTAATATAAAGACTTTGAGTGGATAGTTTAAATAAACTACAATGACAAAATTATGGTGTTAAAGTCTTACCATATTGGTATTAAGAGTCTGCGTATATAACTGGTTATTTGCCGTAAAATACATGTTATTCATTAGATGAAGTGTTTTACCTATACTCTTTATGGACAACTTATAAAACACAGAAACACCTTTGTAATACAAATGTTGAGAATGTAAATTTAAATTTCTACATTTCTACAATTTATATTTTTAAAGCAGATACAATCTGGTTATGTTGCCCGGGCTGTTCTCAAACTCCTAGGCTCAAAAAATCCTCCTGCCTCAAACCCCCAAGTAGCTGGGACTAAAGGCGTACACCACCACACTCAGCTAGTTTTCTACAAATTTTAATATTATTTTAGTCTCACCACAGAAGTAATAATAGAAGTAGAAAAAATAATGTCTCCTAAAAACTACATAACAAAATAATAAGTGTCCAAGAAAAGGTATATGCTATGTGCTGCACAGTTTTGCCAATAAAAAGTACCAGGGAGATTCCATGATAACTACAAGTAATTTGATTCACTGAAGATTCATAAAGGCATAAATATGAAAGTAACACTAGTATGATTTAAAAGCCAATATTAATATTTATCCAAATAAACCTTAACCAAATTTTATATTTCCTTTATTGGGGAAAGCATTTTCTAATGTGATTTTCCTGTCACTATGTTTCCAGTTCATTTTCTTTCAGCCCCCACCCTGTCACAGTACTTAATCAATCCTTTGTTAATGAGGTTAAACAATTTTTAAAAATTAACTAGCCAGGTCTATGCTTCTCTCTGACCAACCTTGTATTACCAACATTAAAAAAGGTAGATAAACCACTGCTAAATTTTAAAAGTAAATAATATGCAAAACTTGACTGAGTAAGAAAATTAATTTTACAAGAGGCCAATTTACCTCGGTGGTAACAGTCAAGTTGTCATCATCTGGCTTAGGGCATGAATCAACACACAGTTCGTGGAAAATGCTTTAGAGCAAAAATATACAATGAAAATGAGGCAAGTTGATTTCTTTACAAAGTTTTTAACTGCCAGGTCATATTCAGCTTCTCCTTTCAAAAAACAAAAACACAATCTGGGAAAAGGTTAGCTATCTGTACATTAAATAATGTTTCTTGATATAATTAAAATATGGCCTCTGCTCTAAAAATAGATTTTGGTTACCTGCTTTTGCACCTCTACCTGTCTAAATATATACAATATTCAATGAACACTGACTTTGAGCTCCATAACAAATAGGAACAGCCAACATATACCAGAGCCTGATGATAATTTACTCTGACAAATTATCTATCCTGAAGTTGTACTTAAAATTCAACTAATAAATGACATAAGCTTTGTTACCTAAACTGGGAGAAACCTGATGACCTAAAGAAAGGTAGAAAGATCTACTGTTTCTTGTCTATTATCTATCTCTGGTTAAAAGACTAATCTCTGTCACTTCAAATTGGCAGTCTTGATTCCTTAGCATAGAAACCACTTAAGAAGGTCCCATTGCTTTCCTTTGTCCCAAAACAGTACATAGAATCACCTGCAATATTTGAAACATGTGTATGCTAAGTGCACAAAAGTCTAATAACAAAGGTGTATGTTCTCTTTGAGAATACTCTTCCCAGAAAGATTAACACATTAACAGTAATAAAAATGCAATTATACTCACTCTATACATCCTACCTTTTTCAGATCCACATTAACTAAGAAGCCCTTAAATACTTCACAGGTAGGGCCGGCCATGGTGGCTCACACCTAAAATCCCAACTCTTTGGGAGGCTGAGGGGAGCACATCACTTGAGGTCAGGAGCTCAAAACTAGCCTGGCCAACATGGTGAAACCCCATCTCCACTAAAAATGCAAACAGCCTGGCGTGGTGGCAAACACCTGTAATTTCAGCTACTAGGGAGGCTATTATGCTTGAACCTTCGAGGCAGAGGTTGTGGTGAGCCGAGATCATGCCACTGTACTCCAGCCTGGGTGATGGAGTGAGACTCCCTCTCAAAAAGAAAACCTTCATAGGCACTCAGATATCCAAGAAGAGAGACTTCTGGAAAAACAGTCTTGGTAGTTGTACCTCTATTTCCCTAAGTTCTATATAAATATCTTTCTTCCTATGGGCTTCCAGATTCCACTTGTGCAGGGCTCCATGGCAGTCTCCAATATTCAAATCTTCAATCTATGAAAGCATAGATTCCTGAAAGGACGGCCTCAAATGACCAGGAGTGGCTCTATACATCCCTGCTCCTAAATAACAAGTTACCTGGAGTCTCCATTAACTGCCCCCAGCATAGACACACCTCCAATTACCCAACTGAACTTCATGACTGATTGGCCAGTCAATCATGCCCCTGACCCAGCCTACATGAACATTGGAAGGCCATCAGTGAATTATGAAAAGAAGCAGAGGTGAGGAGGAACCTGCCCTGGGCTACAGATCTATGTAGTTCAGCAATCTCCAGCCTAGTACTCAAGAAGCTCTAAACCACCCCTCTGTAAGTCAGAATGGAAGCATGTGATACTACATTTCTATCTGCTGTAGAGACTCTTCCCAGTGTCTCAAAATGTTTTAGCATCTTTCAGTAAAAATCTTCATTTGTCAGTTATTGATCAAAAAAAGCAGCAACCTGTTTATAGCTCCCTTGAACCCTCTATTTTAATGTGCCTTGTAAATTCCCAACATCCTGTGTTCTTCATCTTTGTAATTTATCTTTATTAAACTTGTCATAAACTCCAATATTCTGATCTTTTAATGAAGAATTCGTATTCCTATCCAATAAAGTATTGTTTCTCTTCAAACTTGGCCTTCCCCTGCTCATTCCATTCTTAGCCACTGCCATTGGGTTTATCAGTTAATTTCTTTCTCATTCTATCCTCTGGGTGCACCAGACTCACTCTCCCTTTGTATCGTCATCATCGTTATCTGAGACAGAGTCTCACCGTGTCACCAGGCAAGAGTGCAATCGCATGATCTCAGCTCACTGCAACCTCCACCTCCCATGTTCAAGCAATTCTTCCGTCTCAGCCTCCCAAGTAGCTGGGAACACAGGTGCCTGCCACCATGCCCAGCTAATTTGTTTTGTATTTTTAGTAGTCTGATTTTCACCATTTTGCCCAGGATGATCTGGATCTCTTGACCCCATAATCCACTTGCCTCAGCCTCCCAAAGTGCTGGGATTACAGGTGTGAGCCACCACAATGTGGCTGTAATCCCAGGTCTTTGGGAGGCTGAGGCAGGAGAATTGCTAAAACTCAGGCAGATGTTACAATGAGCCTAGACTGCTCCACTACACTCAGCCTGGGCGAGAGAGCAAGACTCTGTCAACAACAACAACAACAACAAAAAGCACCCATAAAATAAAAAAAGAAGGGTGAGTACTGGGCTTTAAAATAAGTTAAATTTCATTTCTGCCACTTCCTATGTCCAAAAAGAAAACTATCCTAATCTATTTGAGTCTCAGGTTCTCTATCTAGAAAAACACTTGACCAGAATGTTTAACACACGTTGAAATACTAGAGGTTATTTTAATTAGTCCTATGATTCCTTAAAATTCTGAAATTCTGCATGCTTTTGATTGTCTATAGGAGAATTGGGGATACATAGCCAGCAGAATATGAAAAAATAATAGAACAAAAGAAACAGCAAAAGCAGAGAACACTTTAAAACATCAAGAGGTTATGAAAATGTCATTGAAAAAGAAAAAAAAGGCTAAAAAAAAATACTGTGGAAGTAGGCAGAAATACTAGCCTAACGGGAAAACCAAACTGGGAAGTCAAGTAATTTCTCTCTAAGACTTGACTAATCTTGGTTTTGCAAAATTTACAATCCTATGGCCAAACCTTTACACTGCCCTAAAGCCTTTGATGGTAAAGTTAAGATATTGGTTACCACTGAAATTGTCAAGTTTATTAGGACAAACTCTTAGACCAACCTCATTTCTAACAATAACCTTAAATGAGAGTTAACATATAACTAGATTTGACTGTATTCATTAATCTGATTCTAACATATATCTTGATTCATTTGCTGCACAGATCTTTATCCATCTATGCTGAGGAGCAAAAGAAAGATTTGGAAGCCAGGCAGGCTGATGGTTTAATTGTGAATCAGCTACTTTGTTAATTATGGGGTTATGAAATGATTAATCTCTCTAAACCACAGTTCCCTATTTAATAAATAGTAGGTTATAAGAACACAGATGATGTGATGGCTTTATGAGATAAATGCATAGCACATAATAGGGTGGTTAGCCCAGAATACAACACTCAACAGATACTGGTTTCTTCAATCTATATTCCCTTAGTTAATATAATTTTTTAAATCTGTAAAATCCTACCTGACTGTAGATTCATCAGCACTCCCAGGATCTATTAAAGGAAAAGATAAAATGCATTGTAAGTCAATAATAAATATATAGAATATTAAAAACATAAGAAGGCACAGTCATGCATGCCTGTAATCTCAACTACTTGGGAGACTGAGGCAGGAGGATCACTTGAGAAACCCAGAAGTTTGAGACCAGTTTGGAAAACAGCAAGACTCTGCCTTCATTAAATAAATTATGCACACTTGTGTGCATGCTTTAGACCATTTTTCTTTAAAGTATAGGACTGATGATTTGTTATAAAGCATTCCTTCAGGAGCATACGTGAGAGCTTATTAGAATTAATATAAATTATACCTACTGGTATGTAATTAGTACAGTAAGAACTCTTACTTTCCTTTTTATTTACTAAATGCAAAGAATAGATTCATCAAAATTTGATATCTACAAATGAACTGCAGTATACAAGTCATCTTAGACAAACCATATAAGATTGACTAAAAACGGTATTGTTATCAGAACAGGTCTGATGAGTGACCAGTGTCAAAGAACATAATTTCTGAACCAAAGTATGAAGGGCAGTTAGTATACAGTAGTTCCCTTATCCACAACATGTGTGGAAAAGACATATTTGCCACATTTTTCTCTGTTCCCATACCATAGAAACAGTCATCAACAAAGAAGGCTTCCGTGATCAAACCTGGGGAGGGTTTTTCCCCACCAACAAGCAAGCAATCATTTCTGTAGATGACACAAGCTGGGTGTCCTTTAATTCAGTTCTCATACTCTATCTGCAGGTAGCATCAGATTCCACAGGTAAAGGGTTCAGTCCCATGAGTCTGCCTCCCTACATCAGTCCTAAGTCTGAAGCTCCAAAACTTCTGACCAACTGGCTTCAATTTGAGGTTCAATTGAGGTTCCCACGACTCCCTCTTTGGGTTAAACTGAATTGTTGGAATAGCTCAAAGTACTCAGGGAAACACATTTACCAGTTTGCTATGAATGACATTACAAAAGGTGCAGATGAAGAGATGTACATTGCAAAGTGTGGGGGGAAGTAGCACGAAGATTACATGCCCTCCCAGGACACATCATCCTCCAGGAACCTCAATGTATCCAGCAAACTGGAAGCTCTCTAAGCCCAGTCCCTTTGGGTCTTTATGAAAGCTTTATTACATATGCACCACTGATTAAGTAAATCACAGGCCAGTGGTGACTGAAAACCTTCAGGCTTTCTCTTGGCCCCCAAGTCTACAGAGTGAGACTGGAGATCTCAACCCTCTAATCAGTGTCTTCACAATAATGACCATTTGCCATCCTGAGTCTACATAGGGGCTTCCAGCCATCAGTCATTAGCATACAAAAAGACACCAGCTTGGAATTTCTAATGATTTTAAGAATTGTACACCAAGAAATGAGTCAACGTCCACACACAGATTTTACATTCAGTTTTTATTTCTGTGGTGAAAGCAAATAGTCAACTGTATTCCCAAAATATCACATGGAAAGCTTCAGAAGTAAACATGTCATAAGTTTTAATGTGCCAGTCTGAGAAGTGCGATGAAAACTTGAGCCCCTCCATCCAGACCAGGATGTGAATTATCTCTTTGTTCAGTACATCCACACCGCATATGCTGTTCACCCATTAGTCATCAACACAGTCTCCTTCTGTTGCCAGCCATCAACATCATTAAGGCCTGAAGATCCAGGGTCACTCACAGCTCATCTTTTTTTCTGACTTAGATTCAGGGGGTGCATAGTGGCCTAACACTGCATTACAATGCCTATCTCATTCACCTCACTTCATCTCATTACACAGGCATTGTATCACTTCACATCATCACAGGAAAAAGGGTGAGAACCATAACAATATATTTTGAGTTATTGTTGTTAATTTCTTACTGTGCCTAATTTATAAATTAAATGCTTTCATAGATATATATGTGTAGAAAAAAATGGTATGTGATTCAGTACTATTTGTGGTTTCAGGCATTTACTGGGAGTCTTGAAATGTATCTCCTACATTTAAGGGGGAACTACTGCACTTATTTTGTTGAACACAACACAGCCTCCCTAGCTCTGCACTTAAAACTGTTCAGGTTAGGATAAAACAACTTATCACCAGAAGTCAGCAAAAACACAGGAATCAGACCAGAAACAAGGATTCTTGCAAAAACTTTCCAGCTGCCAGTGGAGAAGAGCTCAAGAGAGATCAATATGTTACTCTGGCTAATACTCTTCTGGGGAAGGTGCTGGGTGGTTTAATTAGTTGTAACTATATGCTCAGCTCTAGGTATAACAAGGCCCAAATTCACCTGCCATTTTACCTCCCACAGAAAAAACCACTGGAAAGATCACTCCTTTAAGAGCTTATCCACTCCGAATCACACCTCACATTCAGAGGGAAGCTTAAGAAACACTGGGGATGTGTGGCAGGCTGCCAGGCAGTACTATCTTATGTGAAAATGTATAGAAAGAAATCAATGCCCTCTTGCTACCAGAATGTGCCAATGCTTTCCCTTCTCCATAGGAGAAAAAAATTCTTTTTAAATCTCATATAAAGCAAAATTGTATGATTTCCTTGCCATCCCTCATGACAGTAAATCTAGTCATAGGTGAGTCATGTCATCATAATACAGACTGTTTTCAAACTCATCCCTCAAAAGAAGAGGATCAGTGAGGATCATGGTTATTTACCTATAGCATTCACTGCCTGGACTTATTTCCAGCTGAAAGTACGTATGGAAGACTTTGTGATTCCAGTTTTATAAAGTACAACCTCTTGAACTTGTTCCCTTCCAGGGAACAGAGAGTCTATCTGAACCCACCCCATAAACCAAGATGCTCCAGTGTGTACTGTGTGGTAATGCATGGTGTCATTTTCCTCAACCGTTTCCATTATGTGGCAAATATCTACACAAATTATGTTTTCTAAATATGTAAAGCACATGTCATCAGATCTTATGATAAAAAAAAAGAAAAACAAAAGGACAACGTATATCTTAAATGGCTACATTCAATCACCATAGAACTTTAACTTTTTAAGTAGTCAAAAATACATCCATTATATTATTTCAACTACGTGACTCTTGAAAAAAGTAAAACTATGAAGATAGAAAAGATCAGTGGTTCGAGTTGCTAGGAAGAAAGGGAGAGATGAACAGGCATAGTATTGAGAATTTTTAGGGCAGTGAAACTGTTCTATCATATTAAAATAATAGATACATGTCATTATACATTTGTCCAAATTCACAGAATGTACAGTGTTAACAATGAAGTCTGATGTCAACTATGAACTTTGAATGATTATAATGTGTCAATGGAGGTTCATCAGTTCTAACAAATGTACCACTTTGGTGGAAAATACTAATAATGGGAAGGGCCATGCATGTGTGGTAGGCATGGAAAATAATGAGAAATCTCTGTACCTTCCCCTCAATTTTGTTGTAAACCTAAAACTGCTCTAAGAAATAAAGCTACTGATCTAAAAAAGATACTCATTGTCTATGCAACCTAGGATTTCCAGAACAAAAACTAAAATAAAAAACAAAAGATATTCACTGAACCTGTTATTATGACATATTTAAGCAAGACATGGTGACCCCCAAAATTGGAGATCATTAAAGACCAAAGTAATAGCATGTAGGCATTATTTCTCAAATTGAATTATATAAAATATGTAAAACAAATAAATTTAACTGCATGCTCAGGCAAGAAAATATTGATAAATTATTATTTTATCTTATTTTACAATTCTAAACAGGGATTTAGCACAAGATGAAAACTAGATTCATGTAATGAAAAAAAAAGACAATTTTTATTCTAATTTTAACTCAGAATTTATTAGGCTTATTTCATTTAACAATTTTACTCAAAGGCTAATGAGATAAGGACAGATTGTAATTACCTAATACTGCTATGGTAACTTACAAAGAAATACCTGTTAGTCACCAAAACTAAAAAAAGTAACCAGCATTGCAACTAAGGATGGATCATACAACAGAAACTAGTACCAAGTTACCCTATCTTATATTATTTGCTGTTAAAATGAAATTTTAAAATAACACCAAAAATTAGTTGGGACTAAAACTTTGGTGCAGAAAAGATTTTATATAGCAGGCAAAAGACTGACATCCTTAGAAAGGCCCACATGCAAGCCTGTCCCCTTGGGTGGTGTTTAGGAAATTGAAATTGAGAGGGTTCCCATCATTCCCTGAGAAGAATGGCTCACTGTGTCTAAAGTGCTTAGAGAAACAATGTGGTTACTCTGAACAGATGCTTTCCTTCTGGGAGTCTGGAATTTGGGTACATGCAAGGGAGAGTAACCTCAATTTAAAAAACTTGGGTACTGAGTCTCTAATGAGATTCTGGTACTGGTGACATCACTGCACATGTGTTGCCAAAATGTGAAGCTGGGAGAATTAAGCAGATCCTGGGAACTCCACAGGATAGAACTCCTGGAAACTTGTGCCTGGTTTTCTCCAGACTTGACCACATGCACATTTTCCCTTTAATTTTGCCTGTACCCTTTCATTGTAATAAATGAAAGATCTGAATATAATTATTTTCTGAGTGCTGTGAGACCTTCTAGTGAATCACCAAACCTGGGGGTGGTCTTGGAAACCCTTGACACAAATGCATCATATAAGATTTTTGTTAAGTTGATATGACATATGTGACTGTCATCAGATGGTTATTTCACAGAATAACTTTCCCTAATCTGTTTTTCTTTTCTTTTTCCTCCTTGACATTTGACTTGGAGATTCTTATATTTCTGTATCTAATTGAATAAAGCCATTGATGCAGAAGGATTATTTGAGCTCAGAAGTTCCAGACCAGCCTGGGAAATATAGTGAGACCTCATCTAAAAAATACATACATACATACCTTAAAAAGAAAAATAGCTAAGCATGCTGGTGTATGCCTGTAGTCCCAGCTACTTGGGAGGCTGAGGTGAAAGGATCATTTAAGGCCAGGAAGCAGAAGCTGCAGGGAGCCAAGACTGCACCACTACACTCAAGTACTAGCAACAGAGGGAGACACTGTCTCAAAAATAAACAGATAAACAAATCAATTGATAAATAATTGTGTATCCAGCTAGATGTAACCACACATGACTATGGTCCCAGCTACTCAGGAGGATGAGGTAGGAGGACTGATTAAGCCAAGAAGTTCAAGGCTACAGTGAGCTGTAATTGTTCCACTGAATAGACACTGTATTCCAACCTGGGCAACGTAGAGAGACCCCATTTCTTATAATAATTAACTAATTAAGTAAGTAACTTGTATAACTGGAGAACTCAACATTCAAGTAACGCGTATACCTGGAGAAAAACCTATGACCACTCAGTAAAGTATACCAGTCTACTACTGATCATAGAGGTCCTTTTACTTACTTCTAACCTTTTTATTTCTTATAAAACTAGAAACATGGTTCACCCATTAAAGGCAGTTCATCACAGAACAAGTCAAAAAGTCAAAATAACTGCATCCAAAGCGTAGGATGTTTTATCCGCTGCTCCCTGCAAATAGTGGATTTGGTCATAAAGAATCAGCAGGACTTTTAACTTATTAGTGTGGACATATGCACGTGCAAGAGCACATGTATGTGTGTGTACATATGCATGTGCATATGTGTATGTGTGTGTGTGTGTGTGTAAATGATGACAGATAAAACCATTTTGCTTATGTAAGAATATGTAACATAACTTGTACTTCTCACAAAGGAATTGTTTTTCTGTCTTCTGCACAAAGTGGGTATCTCCAAAACATAATCTCCAATTTGTATGGGTGCACTCTGGTTTAATTTTACGGTTCTTATTGCCATTTACTATGGTACAAGAAAGGGACTGTTGAGTTCCCAGCTCTAAAGATAGTTACTTTTTTAGTGACAAAAATTAATACATAATACAGTTCACCCTTGAACAGCAAGGGTTTGAACTGCAGGGGTTTACTTATATGCAGATTTTCTTCCGCCTCTGAAATCCATAGACAGATGAAGACCTTTGTGAGTATCCACTTATGTCTTATGAAAAGTCAATGCATTTTTTTCTGATTATTTTCTTTCTAACAGCTTCATTTCTCTAGCTTACTTTGTTGTAAGAACACAGTATATAATAATGCAGCACAAATAAAATAGGTTTTAATGGACTGTTTATGTTATCAGGAAGGCTTCCAGTCAATGGTGGGTTACTAATAGTTAAGATGGGGAAATTAAAAGTTAGACTCAGATTTTCAACTTTACAGAGATTAGAGTCCCTAACCCCCACATTATCCATGGGTCAACTATAATTATTTCTTTACTAAATACAAATGATTAATTATAAAAATGAAATAGAAGATCCCTATGTATAACAAGTTCAATTTGTTATAATGTGACTATAGAGAAAACATACAACATACTAACTTAACAATCTTTTTTCTTATTTATGCAAAAATATATAGAATTTTAGAGATTGTAATTAAGTAAATGATTTTTTTTTCAGGCAATACTGTTTTAGATTATAAATTAGATACATCTACCTTCTTAAATAACTCTGAATTCCAAACTAAAGAAGTTAAATTTTGAAAATTAATTTACGTATATGTATATACATATATATACTTGCAATTTACACATATTTTTCAACTGGTCATTTTCCATTAAAACTACCTTAATCTTACATCTTCCTTTCTTCTTTATCAAGAGTAGGACCAACAAGATAAATGAGAAATTTACTATCAGAAGTCTCACTTGCCTTGAAATATCTTCTTTTTATGTTCCAAAATTTGGTGTCAAATTCTATGTATAAAAAGTAATAAATAAAATTGCTATTTTAATATGAAAATAAAAAATATTTACCAAACATATTAAATTCTTAAACCATTTCAGGCAATATCAGCGCTAATACCAGAACTTTAATTTCTGACCCATACACTTCAAAATTTTAAGCTTTACATGTTTATTAACTTTTTAATTAAAGAAAAAAAAATTGAAGTACTTATAAATGGAGGGAGCCAGCTCAGTCAATTAAGTATAGTTAGCTGGACATCATGCAAAGTGTCTGCACTCAGAACAAGTCCTTGCTCTGTAACCAATAGGTATTTGTGTTCAGACAAGTTGCTTCTCTAAGGTTTCATTGTTTCTTCTAAAAAATAAGGATTTTGCTACCTTACTTCACTAGGTTGTTAGGAAGATGTAATGAGATTACATGCTTAAATGTTCAGAGAAATAGCAAAGCAATGGAACCATTTATTCTTGAACTTTATTGCTGAAACAATTTTGGTGTCCCAAATGAAGCTTGATATGTGTTTTTCCATAGGTTCTAATATTCAAATGTTGCAGTTTTCATAAAATGTTATTAAGTGCTAATTTTGTTTATTAGTTGTATTTATTGTGGCTTCTAATTCAGGGCATTTTAGCTAATTCATAACTTATAAATTTATATATAAATATATTATCTGATTAAAATAGATAACATAATCGTCCCCTATTACTGAGCTCATCAGTCACACCAAGAGCAGAAAATTAGCAGATGTCAAAACCTGGCTTGGACAATCACCACTCCCTTTCTACCTCCTCAAACTCTGAGCCAGCACATCTGTGCCAGGATGCTAGATCTCCAAGGTCCTCTCCAACTAACATACAAGAAAAAAACCCTGCTTTTATTATTTTTCAGGTTTATGAAGGAAATGCAAGTTGACATTTTCCCATTTCCAAGACATGTACTAACAACATATTTGCATGTAACATCCCATATATTACTCAGCTCTGTTCTCATTTCATACATCACCATACATCAATAGTTTTATAGTGATAATCACAATTTTAATATCAGGTATCTCCTGTTTTGGTTTGACTCACATTGCTTCCTTGGAGCTGGTCAAGAAATAGTCAAATGACTTTCCAGGGGCAAACACCTCTGATATTTGAATGTCATTTATAATTGGTGGTATTTTAAAAATTATTTTATTGATATATATATATTTTATTGATATAAATATATATCTATATATAGATATACAAATACATTTTTATTTATATATATATATATATATATAAAATAATGGGGCATCACACAATCCATGAGTCCTCACATTAAGTAGCATATGGTTTAGTTAGCAGGTCTAGGGCAGTTCTAGGGATATAACTGACACTTAAATACCTTTCAGTTCTTAAAGGTACTATGGGGAAAAAAATCACTGAAATAACAGTAACGCATTTTTTAAACAAATGAATTCTTGAATTTTTCAAACAATTTGAAGCCAAAGAAAACTCATGATTCAAATGAATAGGTATGGATCATTTAATTCAATACTTACATTTAGAGAACATACGCAAATCAGACTTTTCCATGATTAATATTAATGTTTAAGACTGATAAACTTTTGAAAGGGCAGTTAAAGGTTATCTTCTACTATTTTCTAACTTCAGAAATTATTTTGTTTGAATGATGGGAGATAAGGTTTAAATGAGATTAAGTCCTAATATCCTCATTTCAAATCTCTCGGCTTGTGCAGACAGGGCAGGTAAACACGAAGTTTTTAAGGATGGAAGGGTCCTGAGAGATAGTAGAATATGTCTGCTACAGAATAGGTACTCCGGTTATGTTTGATGAATAAATTGAATGAAAGAATGAAGAAATACAGATAGGGAGTTCAATATTTTAAAATAAACTCCTACAAAGCAGTATTTTTGCAATAGTAATCATTTATATTTGTTATTTTTATTTTCAAAGAATACAAGTAAAATGAAATGATATCTATCATTTTTTGCATATATGAGATAAATCTATGTGTAAGAAAAATATATGTACATAATAAAATATATACATAAAATCTGGAGACAGATAAAAACATTCCTTTTTTTCTGAAGAAGCTAAAAGTTCATAGATAATAACGCACAATAATAATAATGATGATAAAAAATAGAAAGTGAGAGATTATTTTTATCTGGGAAAGATTCATATTCCTCTTCCCAAGAATTATTCCATTAATAATAAACTTGTACTAGAAGTGTTGTAGATGCTCACTGTAGCAATCACAGATAAGAAAAACTTTACTTAAAATGCAAATGCCCAGAAATTAGAAATGTTATCATATTTTGTACACATTTTTTGTTAACACAAGAACATAGTATGGTTGTGTGTATGTATGATCAAACTGATTCTTTTTTTCCTTGCTGGCTATAACAAAAATATTTTCACACATCAACATACTTCTACATCTATTGTCACATTCAACGGTCACATATTATTCCACCCTATGGCTGCAACAGAAATTTATTTATATAATTCATTCTATCTGTTCTTTTTAAAATAAGTGCTGCAAAAAACAAAGTGCCTATTTCTCTACTTCCTAAGGGTATTTTAGTATAATGGAATTGAGGGGTAAAGAGTATACACATTTTTTAAATGTGGTACTCACCACCAAATCGTCTATTTAAAAAGTTATCAGCAACTTAAACTTTAAGCAGCAGTGTAAAACATCCTCACACATATTGTGGACAGAAAACAGTTCATTCCTCTTTCAATTTAAATTCTTATACCAGAAACGCAAAGGATTCTTTCCTATGTACATAAAGTAATTTGTAAATCTGCAAAAAAGTTATTTTCCCACTTTTATTAGTTTTTTTTTGATTTGAAAGAATTTCCTATAAAATGAAGATGCACTTTTCATCTAATGTGTATATATGTAACTTTTCATCTAATTTGTATATATGATATACATATATCATTATATATGTAACATATATGCTATACATAACAGTACTATACATATCACATGATATAACGAATTCCCTGTAAAATGAAAACACACTTCTCATCTGAATATATATATAATAAATACTTTTCAAGTATGTTTTCTTTAATTTCTCATTTTTTTCCTGATACACAGGCAGTTTTAATTTTTAGTTTGCTAAATTAACCTTCAGAATGCCTGCCTCTGAGGTCATTCTTAAGAAGGCTTTGTCAACATAAAATATACCTGTAAAATAAGCATTTGTGTTTTCTTCTGATACTTTTCTCACTTGCATATGTAAAAGTTTCAATCTGTGTTCCGTCAGGCACTCATGTTTGTGATGTAAAATTTCACTAGTTATCTTCAAAGAGCAGGCATTTTTCATTAATAATTCATCCTTTCCTATTCATCTGTTAATATTATCAATCCTTACATATATCATTTCAGGGTTTCTAGATTTCCTGTTCTGTTCCATGCATTTATCTGTATTTTCAGCCGTTAGTAAACAATTAATTGTAGAAATTAATAGCACATTTTAATATCTAGAGAAGCCAGTATTTTTTCAGTCCTTTATAAAATTATTTAAAAAGTCATCACAATAGTAAAAGACAGCAGGTGTCATGTAAAAATGTTAAAACCTTGATATTTTCATTCGGCTTATGTAAAATTGATAAACACAGAAAGAGCCTACATTTTGAGAAAAATGTGCCCTCTCGTTCAAGAACACAAAACCCACCTCCCACTTCCAAGTTTCCCTCTAAGACCCTTCGGTAAAGACCCAATCTATGTAAAATGGGCAGTTTCATCCGAGAAATTTTCGTCTACTGAAAATGATTGCCGGTATTTTTGATAGGGGAATGAGTTCTCTCAGTAGGGACCTCCTGTAATGCGTAAAACACCAAGTTTTAAACGTGAACGTTAAAAATAGCAACACTGTATATGCCTCACTTAGTGAGTTAAATCACTCACATTCTCCACCAAGGGCTCCAGCCGGGGAATTAGGAGGCATAAAGCAGCTGAGGCTCATTTGGCTCCGCTGCTCCGAGTGTGCCCGGCGCCCTCCAAGGCCCCGTCCCGGGGGTAAGCCGGGCCTAGGGAACCGTCCCACCCAGGACTGAGCCCCGCTACCTGTGCGGCTTGTCCCTGGTGTCCAGGTCTCCGCTCCTGCGCGCCAGGCAGCTCCACCTCCGCGGCGTCGCCCCTGAAAGTCACCCTGTGGATCTTCCGCTGTTCCGCGTCCCAGATTCGGTGCCTGGAAGCGGTGTAGAGGGGGTCTATGGAGCCCAGCACCTGAGGTTCTGCTCTGCCTTGGTCCCTGGCTTCCGAAGCCGAGGAACTTCTTCAAGGTGGTGACTTCTCCCCAACAACCAGCTCCTGAGCCACGGCTCCTCCCACCCCCACCTGGCGCTAACCCCCAATCTGCTTTCTAGCCCAGAATCCGCTATCCGGCTCCGGCGGGGTCCACCACAGTCTTCAGCAGCAGCACCTACAGCCTCCGACTCAGACCAAGCGAGTCCCGCAAAGCCGTTAGGCGCGCGCCTGCGCCACGGTGGCCGCCTGGCTCCCGGAAGCCGCTACCGGGCGTGCGCAGACAGGTGGGGCTGCAGCTCGGGGCAGACTCACTGGGTTCCGGGTTCTCCTGGGCTCGCCTGGGCTGTAGGAGGACCACAGGCTCAAGATCACAGGCGTGCACTTCGTATCACAAACACGAGTTCCTGATGGAACATTATCAATCGTTACATATATCTCATATAAGGGAGGAGGCGGAGGTCTGTCTGATGCTGCCGCTGCCCCATTCCTCCTCAAAGGGAGATCCGGCCTGACATGGGAACTCCGCGGCACTGGAGCGGCTTCGCAGATGACCTGGCTACAACGCTGAGACTCTAGCCCCGGGGTCTGCCTGGCAGGTGTCAGGGAGCAGGAGACGCATGGAAAGTCAGGGGTTGCTCCTTCCTCCACCGGCCCCCACTGCTGCCCATGCCGGATGCGCTGCGCTGTGAGCAATGCAGCTCTGGTAGTGGTGTGGGACGGTGGAGCTTCGCTTGGGTGGCATCAGGGTCGCCGAGTGTACAGCCCATCTGGCCTGAGGGTCCGCTCCTCTTGGACACCTCTCCAGACTCTGGCCCCCTGCGCTGAGCACTCTGCATCCACACCGATGAGATTGAGTGGCAGCTGGCAGGGTTGACCGCCTGACTTTGCTGCCTGGAAGCCCAGCATCGGGATTCCTGCTGCTGGGGCCGTGGGCCTGGTCTGGAGTGTCCAACCACTTGCTGCTCCCATGCCACGTCTGGGCTACAGGGGTGACTTAAGTGCCGGCAGTGGATGGGGAGCTGGGTATCTGATGTCCTCAGGTCAAGTGCATTGCCCGCTCATCTGAGGGTCTGCTCTGCCTTGGCCTCCTCCAAGAGTGCAGGGACCATCAGGTGGCAATTTAGGAATACTTAAATTGAAGGAAAAACTCTTTCTCTTTGAGAAATAAGTGGTAGTTTTGTTTTGTTTTTGATACTCAGCTACAGCACAAAACAAAGGTGATGCAGAGGTGAAGATCCCCAGTCAGTTCCTCTATTGATTACCTCCAGACATAAATGTTCTACATAACTGCTTTGGTTGTCACTTTCACCTCAACGCTTACATATGCCTACAGATCTGGTCAATCATAACTGTTGGATTTAAAATTATTCAATACACAATTATAATTTTTTTTTTTTTTTTTTTTTTTTTTTTTT
>NW_016107360.1:15694416-15708438 GCF_001604975.1 Cebus imitator | reverse complement strand
TTTGAGACAGAGTTTCGCTCTTGTTACCCAGGCTGGAGTGCAATGGCGCGATCTCGGCTCACCGCAACCTCCGCCTCCCGGGTTCAGGCAATTCTCCTGCCCCAGCCTCCTGAGTCGCTGGGATTACAGGATGGTCTCGATCTCTTGACCTCGTGATCCACCCGCCTTGGCCTCCCACAGTGCTGGGATTACAGGCTATAATAATTTAATACCCAAACTACTTTTAATAGTCTACCATCTCTGCAATCCTGAATTATTCATTTTTTCCTTTGTTTATAAAACCATTGCTATAGTAAGATCAAATCACAAAACTCACATTTCATTGGGTTAAAAAAACATTAAAACATATTATACATAAAAGATGATAAACTATATTTGTTTCATCATAAAAATTATGGGTTTGCAAAGTTTGTATAGGTTGAGCTATATTCCTATGACTCTTTAACTTTGACCCCTCAAATCTTATGTCCTCACATTTCAAAACCAATCATGCCTTCCCAACAGTACCACAGGTCTTATTTCAACATTAACTCAAAAGTCCACAGTCCATAGTCTCATCTGTGAAAAGGCAAGTCCCTTCCACCTATGCAGCTATAAAATCAAAAGCAAGCTAGTTACTTCGTAGATACAGTGGGGATACAGGCACTGAGAAAATACAAGTGTTCCAAATGAGAGATAAAGGGGTTACAGGTCCCATTCAAGACAGAAATCCAATAGGGCAGTAAAATTATAAAGGTCCAAAATAATCTCCTTTGACTCCAGGTCTCATATCCCTAACCCTAACCCTAACTCTAGCCCTAACCCATAACCCCTAACTTTAAGACTAGCCACGAACCCTAAGCCTAACCCTGTATTTCTAAACCTAACTCTAACCTGGTCAACATGGTGAAACCCCGTCTCTACTAAAAATACAAACCCTAACCCTAACACTGACTCTAACCCTAACCCCTAAACCCTAACCTTAAACATAGCCCTAGCCCTAGCCCTAACCCTAGTGCTAAGCCTTGCCATAAGCCAAACTCTAACCCTAACTCTAGCCCTAATCCTAACCCTAACCCCTAACCCTAACCCTAACCCTCACACTAACCCTAACCCTAAACACTAAATCCAACCCTAACACCTAACCCTAAACCAACCAACCCTACCCCCAACTCTAATCCTAACTTTAACCCCCAACTGTATTTCTAAACCTAACTCTAACCCTAAAACCCTAATACTTACCCTAACCACTGCCTAAACCCTAAACCTAATTTCTACTCTAAACTGTAAACCTTAATGCTAACCCTTAATCCTAATTCCTAACCCTAACCTTACTCCAATTATCCTTAACTCTAAATATAATCTAAGCTTAACCCTCAATCATGAACCCTAATGTTACTTTTACCCACTCTCATCCTTACCTTAAGCTAAACCTACTCTAACCTGTATATAACCCCAATCCAGAATCTCACTAAAACTTTCACCCTAACCCTTCACTGTAATTCTGACCTGTCAACCTAACCCCATTAGTTAGCCTAATCTCTCCCTCTAATCTCTACTATGGAGCTCTCAACCACCAACCTGAACCTCCTATCTTGGAGCCCTTATACTATCATCTTTAACTGGTAAACTCTTAGCCGGTAAAGTCCTATGTCCTGATTGTGTGACAGCCTTACACACTAACTCTGTAAATACTGACCGCAATCTATACCCAATCCCATCCTGATCCATCCTACACAGTGTCATGCCATTTCCAGGACTGAAATCTACAGATCTATAACCTCAGAAATGCAGGCTTAGTAATCCTCAACAAAATAATAGTAAATTTAAACCGACAGCATTTGGAAAGGATCAAACACCACGAACATGATTTCTTTATCCCAGAAAATCTACACTGGTTCCATACACTAACGCCATACCATGTAGCACACTGTATTATTAGAATGAGTGGAAAACACTCCATAATTCTCTCAACTGATCCAGAAAGGGCTTCTGACAAAATTCAACACCATGTCATGATAAAAAACACTCAGAAAACCTAGAAATAGAAGGACATTTCTTAAACGTGATCAAAAGCAATTTTGTAAAACCACCAGTAAACATACTCAATTGTCATCACTGAAAGGTTTATTCCTAATAGAATAACAAGGCACAGATACCTACTTTCACTCATGTATTAAATAGTATACTGGAAGATACAGGTAGGGCAATTATGCAAGAAAATAAAATAACAACTATTCGAGGATCAATTATCACCTGATCTCACTCATAGAAATTCCTAAGGAATGTTTAAAAAAGTATTAGAGATAGTAAACAAATTGGGTAAACTTACAACCACAATACCAATACAAAAATCTGTTTTATTTTATTTATTATTATTATTTCTTTTGGAGATGGAGTTTTACTCTTGTCACCCAGGCTGATCTTGGCTCACTGCAACCTCCATCTCTCAGTTTCAAGCAATTCTCCTGCTTCAGGCTCCTGAGTAGCTGGGATTACAGGCATGAACCACCACACCCAGATAATTTTTATATTTTTAGTGGAGACGGGTTTTGTTATGTTGCCCAGGCTGGTCTCATACGCCTGACCTCAGGTGATCTGCCTGCCTTGGCTTCCCAAAGTGCTGGAATTATAGGTGTAAGCCACCACATCTGGCAGAAAAATCCATTTTATATGTATACACTAGCAATGAATAATCTGAAAAGGAAATTATAAAAATTTCTCTTTAAATAAGACCAATAACAATAATAGGGAATAAATGTAATTAAAGGGCAAGACTTAGATGGGAAAAATTATAAAACATTGTTTAAGAAAGTTAAAGCCCAAATGAATGTGAAACCCAAATAAATGTAAAAACATGCTATGTTCATAGGTTTGAAGATGGTATTTGTCAAGTTTGCCAAACTACACAAAGCAAACTACAGATTCAATGTTATTCCCACAAAATTCCCAAAGGCCTTGGGACAGAAATGGGAAAGCTAATCCCGATGTTCATATAGAATTTTAATTCACCCTGAATAGCCAAACCAATATGGAAAAATAACTCCAAATTTGGAGGTTCACATATCCCAATTTCAAATCTTATTACAAAGCAACAGTAATCAAAACAGCATCAAACTGGCACAAGAATAAACAGAAAGATCGATTGAATGGGATTGGGAGGCCAGACATAAAACAGTACATCTATGCTCAAATGATTTTACACAAGATCCACAACCATTAATCTCGGGAAACAATGCTGTCCTCAACAGGTCATGTAAGGCAACTTGCTATCCACGTAAAGGGACATGAAATTGTATCCTTACCTCACATCACATTAACAAATTAACTTAAAATGGATCAAAAATCTAAAGATGGGAAAACTAAAAATTCTAGAAGAAAACACACAGTTAAACCTTCATGATGTTGGATGCAGCAATGGTTTCTCAGATCTGACACCAAAAGCACAAATCACAAAAGGAAAAACAAGTAAGATGATTTCCTCAAAATTCAAAATTTTTATGCCTCAGAAGACATGATGAAAAAAGTTGAAAGACAAAATTGTTAGAAAAGGAAAAACACCTATCTTCTAGTACACTCTCAACACTCAACACAGAACACTTCTGTTACCAGATGCATGGGTTTTTTTTTTCCCCACATAGACCAGATCCTGCATACCAGCTAGGTGTCCCACAGTGCAATCAAATTCTGACACCACCGGGAGAAAGCATCAGACCCCACAGGCTAAGGGCTCAGTCCTAGGAAAACAGGTCATGCCGCTTGTTGCTTGCAACACATAAGAGGATGGTAAATAGAATAATAATTTAAAAAGTGACTTTATGCCAGAGCTTAGCTGAAGGAATGTATAGGTTCCTGACTTAAGGGAAGAGTATCCACTTTCAGGGCAGAAAGCAGGAGCTTTGAAAGGGGGACTTGGCAGAATGGCATGAAGGGGATGGGGTGAGGAGGGGCAGGGTTTATGGGACTTGCTCTGATGTTTTCTCCATTAGATGGTCTTGCTAGTACCACCATGGGCAGAGCTAGGTTGTAAATGGACTGTTGTATCCTGGCAATCTCTGGTAGGGGAGAGTTCTGGAGGGGCCTAGTTTGTTTCAAATTTTGGTCTCTGGAACTTATAAGTAAACACATAGTTTAAAAAGCTTGCAGTGTAGGCAGTGTCTAGTGGAGAGGTGGTAAAGCCTATAATTGCATTCCTAAAAAGCTAAGTAGGAAGTGTGGGAAAAGGAAAAAGGCAAGAGTAATACACTTCTTCTTTAAGAAAGTAAGGGTCAGTTACAAGACAGTAACCACTTCAGATGCCAATCATGAACAGTAGTTCCCAGGTTAACGTCTGTCGACTTGGCTACAGATTGGAGGCTCCCACAACACCCTTATTTGGTTCAGCAATTTGCTACAGCACATTACAGAACCCATGAAAACAGTGTACTTACTACCGCTGACTTATTACCAAGGATATTTTAAAGGCTACAAATGAACCGCCAGGTGAAGAGATGCACAGCGTGAGGTGTGTGGAAGGGGTGCGGGCCTCCCGTGTCCTCTCCAGATATGATCCTCCCAGCATCTCCCCATGTATAGCAACACAGATGCTCTCCCAAATCCCTCCTTTGTTACACAGGCAGATTGGTTACAACAGCGCCTTTAGGTATTCAACTCAATCATCAGCACCTCTACCTTTCACAAAGATGGGAGGGAGGCTGAAATTGCAAATCCTCTAATGACAAGGCTGGTTTATTTTGCAACCAGCCCCACTGAGGCTGTCCAGATGCCTCCAGCCATCAGTCATCTCATTAGCATACAAAAGACACATCACTTCATACATTCCAAAGGCTTAGTGCTCTGCCTCAGGACACTGCGGCAGAGGCCACACATAAACTCTTATTATGTTCCAGTAACCCACAGAATGGAAGAAAAAATCTGCACAGTAGGTACTTCATAAGTGTCTGTTATCCAGAAGGTATAAATAACTTTTACAACTCAACAACAAAGACAATCCAATCTAAAAACTAATGAAGAACTTTAATATACATTTCGCCAGCAGGCACTTGAGAGATGCTTAACAGCATTAGTCATAGTTAAAACCGTAAAGAGATAACCCTTAACTCACACTAGAATAGTTATACTAAAAAAAGAAAAGTGTTGACAAAGATGTGAGGAAACTTGAACTATTAAACACTGCTTGTGATAATATGAAACGGTGCAGCATATGTGTCAAATAATTCGGAGTTTCTTCAAACGGTTACAAATAGATTTACCGTATGACTCAGTGATTCCATTCCTAGGTATATACCCCAAAGACCTGAAAACCGGTGTTCAAACAAAAACTTGTATGCTCTTTAAATGTGTCAAGATCATAAATATGCAGGAAAGTCTTGGGAACAGTGTCAGGAAAACCGGATCAGAATGAAAAAACACATTATACTCCCAAGCGGGGCAGGAAGTAAAAGTGAAATGAGTTTGTGAACTGAATTATCACTTAGGAACCATGCTGATTTCGTGATCTCAGGGTTATGTGGTGGTAACCTGGGAGAGTTTCCATGCTTTGGGTAAAATATATAGGAGTATTTTGTGGGATGCTGCAAATCTGCTACAGCAATAACTGCTGAGGACTCTAAGAAAAGAAACATGTTATATGTTGCACTGCTACTGGAAGTTTCCTAGAAGTATGATATTATTAAAAAGTAAATTACTTTTTAAAACAACCATATCAATACTATGCCAGAAACATCACCAAAATACTATGCAGAGACATCACCAAAATCTACTATAGAGGCTACGCTTCATCCAGAGCTGTGAATGCTTATAAAAGCCTCAATGTCAACAGACTCCACTTAGTAGATACTATTATATTTATTAGTATTAGAGGCTACTGTGTGGATACATTAGTGTTATGGCACAGTGCGGATATTAGTGTTAGGGCATGGTGTACATATTATATTGGTGTTGGAGAACAGTATGGATATTACATTACATTAGCATTAGGGCACCGTGTGGATAGTATTACATTGGTATTAGAAGGAATGACGTGGATATTAGACTAGCCTTAGTGTATGGTGTGGATATTATGTTGGTGTTAGGGCACGGTATGGATATCATAGTAATGTTAGGGCACGGTGTGATTATGATATCAGAGGCCACTGTGAGAATACATCTTAGCAGCCACTGTGTCTGGATGTTGACAATGATATCAGGGTGTAGTCATAACAATGGGATTTGGGGATTTCATTTTTCCAGATGAATTTCTTCCTTTGCTGAGTACTCTAAAGACTCTCTTCTCTGCATTCAGGACCATGGAAAGGAAGCCTTTTGCTCACCAATGAACAACACTTAGTTGGCATGACCCTCGTGCTGCCCTGAGGAAGTAGAAGCTCCTCGCTGCTTCTGGAACCTCAGAGGGAAGTTGGTCGGGGTGGGTTCGTGCGCCCTCTGGTGGCGCCAGAGCTCAGCACAGACACTCTTGCTCAGTTTCTCGGCGGACGTGCACCACCGCCTGGCTGTCCTGAAACACCTGTAAAATTCAGTTTATTCAATGTAATAATTTTGGAAATTCAAAAGAAAATGAAGCCCATCGTAGCCATATCCTTCCCAAAAATGGTGATGGAAGACTTTGGAAGCCATGTAGAATGAAATGAATATACACAAAAAATAAGAAAAACAAAAACCTACTCAAAATAGTCCAGAGAATATAATTTGAAATGCAAAACTATAAAAAATCTAAAAGAAAATCTATGTGATGTTGGGTTTGGTGTTAAGTTTTAACAAATAACATCAAATGCCAATTCATGAAAATATTGATAACAGACTTTATAAAACTAAGTATTCTACTGTAAAAAACTGTACTCAGAGAACAGAAAGACAAGACAGACGTGAGAAGATATCTGCCAAATACATACGTGATTTTAAAACTGGGTAAATATCTGAAAAGATACTCAACCATAGCAAATATACCGATAGTAGGCTGGGCATGGTGGATGCCCATCTCTACTAAAAATACAAAAATTACCCAGGCATGGTGGTGCATGCCTGTAATCCCAGCTACTCAGGAGGCTGAGGCAAGACAATCGCTTGAACCCGGGAGGTGTAGGTTGTGGTGGGCCAAGATCTCACCATTCCTATGCCCTACTGTATATGTAAAAATGCAGATTCACTGAACCAGACTAAATTGTATTCAGTGGAAGGCTGATCAAGGATTCAAAATAATGCAACATTTTGTTTTATCTACTTCTGACCTAGAAGCACGCCTACCTCCTACTTCTAGCTGTTCCACCTTACTGAACCAAATGACTGTACATCTTATACATATTGATTGGTGTCTCCAGTCTCTCTAAAATGTATAAAAGCCAGCTCTACCCTGACCACCTCAGGCCCATGTTGTCAGGACCTCCTGAGGCTGTGTCATGGGCATGTCCTTAACCTTGGCTAAATAAGCGTTCTAAATTGACTGAGACCTGACTGAGATATTTTGGGATCACAATCCACAGTTACCATGGTGTGACAGTTGACTACAGCATTCAGTACAGAGACATGCTATACAGGTTTGTAGCATGGGAGCAATAGGCTATACCATATAACTTATGTGTGGAGTGGGCTACACCATCTAGGATTTAAAAGGACACTCTATGGTGTTCGGACAAGGATGAAATCACTAAGGACAAATTTCTCAGAAAGTATCCACATCGTTAGGAGATGCTTGAGTGTATTTTAAATGGTTAAAGCCTAGGAGAAACAAAAAGAAACTCAAATCCTGTTACGGTTTAATAACAAAGTTTAATAAACATATTTCATCTCATCTAAGATGCTAATGATTAACAGACATTATTTTATGCACCATCACAAATAGGTTGCCAATTAAACTGACTTTCTGAATAACAACAAAAATGAATTATGGTTTTGACATGTTAAAGCAAAAAAGGAGGAAGCCATTAGCCTGAGGTCTTGCCTAAGCAAACGGAAACTGAACTTAGAGGCATTTAAACTGACTTAAAAACATAACCAACCAACCAGTCAATGACCAAAAGCCCGGCTGCCAGTTGGTCGTATGACTAGGCACGCTGAGGAAACCATACCCACAACAGGCCGTCACCTAGCTGGAGCCAAGGAGAAACCTCACTTAGCTGCCACCACTAAGAGCTCAAAGCTCCAAGCCCTAATTTACATTCTGGTGCTTCAGGCATGATTCATGCATCATTCCTTTGCTCAAATAAACTGTTTTTACCTAAAATTCTTCTAACCCCTACATTCTAACCCCTAACCAGCAACCCCTAACTCTAACCCTAACCCTGAGCCCTAATCCTCACCCTAAGCCCTAACCATATGTCAGTTTCCATGTTTGCACTGATACGTCAGTGTTGATTATTAAAACTGCTGCATTGGCCCGGCCGCATGAGCAGTGCGGAGTTTACAGTAACATTTGTGGACTGAGGCCTTGCATTAGCATCACAGCTGTTTTCTACATGAACACTGCAGGTGGTGTTGTCACAATTCGGATGTCATATGTGCCTTAGGAACGCTCTATTTGTATTCTGAGGCTGCGGCCACCTGGCCTTGGGTAGGGAGAACCTCGGTGCACAGGCTGCAGAGGGGCTTTTGGTGCCCAGTTTTCCAAACCGAGATCTTCTTGCTAGTCTCTGACCCTCAGCAGTCGGACTGCAAACTGGAAGGATTTTACTCATCATGGACGCGGCCCAGAGTTGTCCCAAACTGAGGCTGTGCCCACTAGGTCTATGCTGTGGAGAACACAGCTCCGCTCTTGCGGTGCCCCCAGGTCTGCACTGAGGACAATGAAACTCGGCAGACCGCCCTGATACAATGCATGTCGGGGCCCTGACGCCATCTGAAAAGACAGGCTCAGGCGCCCCCTGCTGGCAGCCAGACAGTGCAGGTCCCTCTTGCTGCCGGTGATGTGCCCCCCGCCCCTTCTGGTGGCTAGGACCACTGCAAGTCCCTCTTACAGTAAGACCCCTGCCCCAGGGTCCGTGCTGAGGAGGATGCAGCTCCCCCCTCAAAGTGCCCCCCAGGTCTATACTGAGGAGAAGGCAACTCTGCAGACCGCTGTGATGAGACACGGGGAGGTGGTGTGACATGATGCACATAGGCAGTGGAGCCTCAGGAATCTGAAAAGGCGGGCTTGGGTGCCCCCTCCTGGTGGCTGGGCACTGCAGGGCCCTCTTGCTCACAGTGTAGTGGCAACATGCCTCCTGCTGGCAACCAGGGCAATGCAGTGTCCTCTTGCTCACAGTGTGGTGCCTGTGCTGCTGGGCCCTCTTACTCGAGGTGTAGTGGAAGCATGCCCCCTGCTGGCCACTGGGGGCACTGCAAGACCCTCTTGCTTGTAGCTTTATGGCAGCACCCCCGTGCTGGCAACCAGAGAACTGCAGGGTCCTTTTGCTCACAATGTGGTGCCCATGTGCCCCTTGTTGGCTTCTCAGGGCACCATAGGGCACTCTGGCTCACAGTGTAGTGGTGGCACGCCCCTTGCTGGCTGCAGAAGCACTGTAGGGTCCTGTTGCTCACAGTGTATTGGCAGCACACCCCCTGCTGGCATCTGGGACACTGCAGGGCCCTCTTGCTCCCAGTGTGATGGCTGACGCCCCTTTACTGGCCTCCTTCTGCACCACTTAAAGTCAGAATGCCAGTTATTCAGCACCCACAGTTCTGGAAATACAAACTGAAATGGAGCTATTACTGAAAAGAGCTGATTTCTCAATTCTTGTCTAACTTGGAAGAAAGATTTTCACAAAGAGGTAGTACAAAGATGGCAGATAACTTCACTGAAAATAAATACAGTATAAAGAGCTTATTGTAGAAAACATAGGTAAGCCCCAAGGGAGCAGCAGGCTGATCGTGCAGGAAAACAGATCAAGAGTCCTGTGCAGGGAATTCTATTTTGGACTTCCTCACATTCCTGCCTCTGTCTCAAGTCTCCACCTCTTTCCTTTGTCTGGTTTTTCTGCTCCTACCTTAGGTCCCCGACTTGCCCCTCTTTGGCTTGTGAGACCTCCTGTTGGTTAAGGCACACGTCTGGAGATCAGTCCAAATCCACTGTTGGGGCTGGCTTCTTCCTGCCTCCCAGGAAGGCCCTACAGTGGTCACGTCTGTACCTTCTGTGCCTGCCTATCTCTTTTGAATGTCCTTCTCTGCCCTAGTCTGTACTTATGGTGCCAGGTTTCTCTTCAGAATGTTCCCACGTGTGTACCTATGCAACCATCTTGCATGTTCTTCACATGTACCCCAAAACCTAAAATGCAATTAGAAAAAAAAGAATGTTCCCTTTGTCCTTCTTATCAGCACGTAGCTAGCAATTTTCTGGTGTTTTAACTGTAGAGCGAATGGTGATTGGGGCATCCTAAGACGAGTTCTAGGGTGTTTCTTTCTACATAGGTACCTCTTCCTCCTGCCCACAACTGACAAATGCCCATCCACTACAGCATTAGAGATGCTACTAATATATAAATTTTTGATGGTCCCTCCAGGTGAGCCTTCTCATCATGTTCATGTCTAGCTATCTACCGACTCTAACACAGCTCACTATCCTGTGTCTTTCCCAAAAGTAGGGAAGAAACGATTCATTGGAAACCATAGGGAAATGAAATGAATATAGATGGAAACTTTACAACTTATACAAATAATCACTCAAAATCATCCTTACACTAAAAATGCAAAACTATACAATTTCTAGAAGAAAACTTAGAATAAAAGCTATGTGCCCTTGGGTTTGGTAATAAATTTTAACAAACAACACAAAGTTGTTTGTTAAATACAATACACACAGAACGAAAAATTAAGTGGATTTTTTAAAATATTAAAGGTGTATACTCTGGAAAAGACCTTGTTAAGAGAATGAAAAGACAAGCCACATATTGAAATAAACCATTTGCAAAATACAGATCAGAGAAAGAATTTGTATTCACTGTACAAAAAAATCTTAAAACTAAGTAAAACAGCCCAATTAAAGATGCACACAAATCTGAACAGACAGCTCACCAAAGGATTTAAGAGAAACCAGCCCTTTCAAAAGACTCCACCACTGATATCAACCAACTGCCTGAAGCTGCCTCTCCTTTCTTGCCTGATAAGAGACCACACATGACAGAGAGGTTCTGGCCAGTATACAGAGAATGCACAGAGCAAGTTTTCATGTCCTCTGCTTCACCTTTTAATGTCAGAGGGCTGAAAGCTTCACCCTGGGATTATGCTAACACTGCCATTATTTGAACATGGGACCCATGAAAGAGTAAGAAACTCAACTGTGATTGCCTGAATTTCTCCTTTCAGAAATATTCATTATTCCTCCTAGAGCTTATTAAATATGTGTATTTGGCCATGCCACTCAGCATAAATTACTGTTTTCTTTACCTCTCCCTTGAAGTGTCTGCTACTGGCTTCTGGCTGGAGTCTATGCTTCCCAGCTGGTTAGAAGAACTACCCTGCAGGCTGTAACCCGTTATAGGAAATAAATCTCTCACTGGGTGCAGTGGCTCATGCCTGTAATCCCAGCAATTTGGGAAGCAAAGGTGGGTGGATCACCTGAGATCAGGAGTTTGAGACCAGCCTGGCCAACATGATGAAACCCTGTGTCTACTAAAAACCCAAAAAGTAGCCAGGCATGGTGGTGGACATCTGTAATTCCAGCTAATTGGGAGGCTGAGGCAAGAGAATTGCTTGAACCCAGGAGGTGGGGGTTGCAGTGAGCCAAGATCACACCACTGTACTCCAGCCTGGGCAACAAGAGTGAAACACCTTCTCAAAATAAATAAATAAATAAATAAAAAGAAATATCTCCTTTCCAAAGTTATGAACCTCATCATTCTTCAGCTGACAGTGTTACAAAGTTCAAAAGACCTTCCATCCTCTCCCACAGAAGTCCTAGAAATTGTCATTTTATTAATTATTTTAGATGCCTGAGAACTTGTAATCAAATGAGTAGAAATGTTGCAATTGTGCTTTACCACCTATGTATCTCTTAATCCAATGAAGTAGATATCTAAAATTAACCATGAGAATATGTATGCCTGATTTATGGCTAAAATTTTAGGATAAAAGCTACAGATCTCTAATTGTGTTTTATGCCTATTAACGTATGTTTATATATATATATGTGTGTGTGTGTGAGATATTTCCTTAACTCCAGATAGCAATGCAAAATTCATTGATATAATCCTCTAAAAGTGTTGTATTCTAACTTAGCCTGGAAAAAAAATAAGCATTTCTAAATAAATATTCTCCAAACTCCTAGAAATGTAGGAACTGATACAAATGATTTTCAAGTTAACACAATTTATATAAAACATAGTTAAATAAGATCGATTTATGCTTTTGGTGTAATAAAACAACCATGTCTTCAGAGCTATCACTATTGAATATAAAACATAAATTTCTATTCTGCTTGAGTTCTAGTCAAATAAGCTAATATGTTTACCAGGTACTTAAAATCTTAAAGCTTATACATTTGATTCTAATTATGCTGTTATTCTTATTAAAAACATTATTTCAATAATAATTTTTTACAGTATATCTGCCTAATAATAGTTTCCAAAATACTTTTGGTAATTTTTAACCTTAAAGTTAAGCTAACTAAAAGATTTGCATTAAACATCTAGATAAATTATAAATAAGATACAATACTAAAACATTAATTACTGAACATAACTAATTTAATTTTATATACTTTTGCCCCCTATTTTTATGGAGAGACTAAAGATATTTTGCCCTGTTAATAAATATTATTTTTTGTCTACCACACTGAGAAATTGTACTATGAGGAAACATCACTCTAGATGTTTGGAGATCGTATACTCATACATCGTCTAATCTACTATAGAATGTTAATATATGCCAATATAAAATTGTCTACTTCCTAGTTTACTCTGGAAAATAAAGATTACTAAGCATTAAAAATATAATCAATATATATAAATAAAATTATTAGAAATAATAGAATAACTAGAAAAACTATGCAAAGTATGCAAGAAAAGTAGGGCAAGTTTTGCAAGTAAAGTAGGTTGGATTTTTTATAAGAAAAACTATACAAAATATACAAATAAAAAGGGTTGCCTAATCTTTCCCAGGTTACATTTATATAAGTAAAATGTTATGTTTTCAGAAATTATGTAAAATCCTGGGACTTTGTCAATGCCCTCCTCATGCACACTATAGTGCTGTGAGTCATAATATCAATTATTATTTTAAACGTTGTATGCTACAGACAAAATAGAATATCCTTGTCAGTTGTGGTAGAATGGACTCTCATCAGATCTTTCATCACAGCCATTTCATGCTCTTTGTCATTTAGATATTATTTAGCCCTGATTCTTTCCTGAAAGCTCCTGCAATCAGCTATAGGTTAAAATGCTTGTCTCCAGCACCGGACTCCCTCTGAGACTCACGGAAACCACTGCGATAAGCACTCTGGTTATAGGCTTCTGATGATATTGCTTAAATAACTTTAAGACCATACACTTGTCTCAGTGAAGCTCTCCAGAAATCTAGTTGAGAAACCAATGGGTTGATGACACTGCTAACCCAAGATTCAGCGAGACTGGAATTGATTACATGGCACTGAATGAACTGATGAAAATTGATTATAATCTTATAGCTTTTGTTGAGCATTGCTGTTTCTTTAATGTTACAGTTTCTGGATTTAAGAAATCTCTTTCTCTTTAACTATAACTCACAACGATTTCGTAGATTACACTTTGTAAATAGAAATGAAGCATTTATCTTTTTTCCCCAACTGATTTCTCCAGAATTCTGAAATTCTTACTGAATACTCTTATTTGCATGACAATACAGTTATTAGCAAAAGTCCAGTAAGAATCTGTTCACCTGCCGGGCGCGGTGGCTCACGCCTGTAATCCCAGCACTTTGGGAGGCCGAGGCGGGTGGATCACGAAGTCAAGAGATCAAGACCATCCTGGTCAACATGGTGAAACCCTGTCTCTACCAAAAATACAAAAAAATCAGCTGGGCATGGTGGCGCGTGCCTGTAATCCCAGCTACTGAGGAGGCTGAGGCAGGAGAATTGCCTGAACCCAGGAGGCGGAGGTT
>NW_016107360.1:15688723-15693891 GCF_001604975.1 Cebus imitator | reverse complement strand
CTTTAAAAGTCCAATCTGAGATTCTGTATGAAAACGTCCAGCAAAGAAGCTTGAAAGCACTTATGTGGTCAGCTCTTGTTCTTGCTGCACTTACATAATCGGGCAAAATCTAACAAAACTAGACTTATTTTAAAAACAAGAATAATCTGGCTTTGATTATCTATGATCAAAAATGATGGTTACAATAGAGAGAAAGTTTATGTTTCAATGGAAAACTATAACTTGGCCAGGCATGGTGGAACATGCCTCTAATTCCAGCACTTTGGGAGGCCAAGAGTTCAAGACCAGCCTGGGCAACATGGTAAACCCCATCTTTACTAAAAGTGCAAAAATTAGCTGGGCATGATTGTATGTGCCTGTAGTTTCAGCTAATCAGGAGGCTGAGGAGGGAGACTTGTTTGTACCAGGAGACAGAGGGTGAAGAGAGCTGAGCTTGCACCATTGCACTCCAGCCTCCACGACAGAGCCAGACCCTGTCTCAAAAATTTTTTTAAATAAGAAAACTATAGGCCTTGAGGGTTATCAGATTCTAGTCTTGTTTCTTGTCTTTGGGCTATTTTTACCTGTTTGAAAACTGATCCTGCCATCTAATGAATTTTTGTTTCACGATGATACTTGTGGAACAAGAAGCCAAGTATTGTCTCCCCTACTAATGTATCTATTGTCACTTAATTCGAAGGCCTCCAACCCTGGAACCAAGTTAGAAGAGGAAGGTTTTGCTCCCCAGAATGCATAAACAAATTGTGATACATTCATGCAATGGAACACTATTTAGCCATAGAAAGGAACAAGCTATCAACTCACACAAAGACATGAATGAATCTTTCATACACATTGCTAAGTGAAAGAAGATGCTCTCAGGAGAATCCACACAGTGTGACATCATTTAATGAGATTCTGGAGAAGGGAAACTGCACAGATGGGAAGGCTTTGGCTGCATGGGGTGGGGATTTGAAGCATTCCGTATATACTTTAATAGTGAATACCTGCCACTATGCATTTGTCAAAACATACAGAATTCTAATTAAATAATACTATTCAAGATATGGAGTATCCCAGCACAGAGTACATAGTGTGAAAAATAATTTAACTATGCTACAAATTACTATGGTTTGGATGTGGCTTGTCTCTGCAAAAACTCATGTTGAAATTCAACCCCCAGTGTGGCAGTGGGTGGAGGCGGGGCCTAGTGGAAGGTGTTTGGATTATGGAGATCGATCCCTCATGAATAGATTAATGCCCACCCATGGGGGTGAGTTCTGTCTGCTCTCACGTGAATGGATTAATTCCTGCAAGAGTAGATAGTCAAAAAGAGTCTGTCTTCCTTGGCTTCCCTCTTGCTTTCCCTCTTGCTGTGAACTCTGGTGCACCCCTTGCTCCCTTTCCACTTTCCACCATGAGGTGAAAAAGACTGAGGCCCCACCAGATGCAACTGCTCAGTCTTGGACATTCCAGCCACCAGTATTGTGAGCCAAATGAAACTTTTTTACTTACAAAATACCCTGCCTCAGGTATTCTGTTACGGAAGCACAAAATGGACTAAGACACAAATGTTGGAAAAAACTCACTGAAGGTGTAGGGAAAATGGTGCTGACCTAAGTCTCTTTGAAAATGAATAGAATCTGTAGGCTGAAGGCAAATGAACTATACTTCATCATTGGATTCCATTTTATAAAGTTCTTTCCAACAGGGATAATTGTGAACAATTGTAAAACCACAGTATCTGTATCTGGAATCAAACAATAAGTTACATAAGTCATAGATTGTAGGAACCAGGTCTATCACTGTTGAAGTGGGAGGTTACAAATTAGCAAGGGGAGAAGGGTAGAAAGATTCATGTAATAGTAGATCAGGGCCGGGCGTGGTGGCTCACGCCTGTAATCCCAGCACTTTGGGAGGCTGAGGAGGGTGGATCACGAGGTCAAGAGATCGAGACCATCCTGGTCAACATGGTGAAACCCCGTCTCTACTAAAAATACAAAAAATCAGCTGGGCATGGTGGCGCATGTCTGTAATCCCAGCTACTCAGGAGGCTGAGGCAGGAGAATTGCCTGAACCCAGGAGGCGGAGGTTGCGGTGAGCCGAGATCACGCCATTGCACTCCAGCCTAGGCAACAAGAGCGAAACTCCGTCTCAAAAAAAAAAAAAAAAAAAATAGTAGATCAGAGGTGAAGACATCAATGTAAACTTATGTCTAGTTTAATACAGATACATACAGTTCAACATTGAAATCTTTGTAATTGGGTGTGTTTAGGTAGGTGACATACACACATATACTTCCTATCATTGCTAATGAGGGACAAGACACAATGTGCTCACTCAGCAGCCAGATATAAGTTTTCCTACCATTCTGAAAGGAATCAGGCTCTTTGAAGAAGTGTCTGATACTAGAACTGGGACAGTAAATATATGAGCCAGTAGAATCTTGAAGTATCAGAAAGTAAGTACTAAAAAAATATTGAAATACGTCAAAGAAAAATTGGAGCCAATAAAAAGAGCTACTGATTACCAACACAGGAATGAATTGTGTAACATCATGCTGTAGTGTTTAATACTAACTAAAGCTTCAGGTAATTATCTAGGTGTCTGTATTTGTATATGTAGGTGAATAAGCAAATTGAGTTGAATAGAATATCTCCTTTGCAAAAGAATTCCAAATAATTGATGTAGACCCTCAGCCATCAAGAAGGTGGAGCTAACTCCTCACTCCATGAGTATGGGCTTTACATACGTGTAAACTTATTTATCATATTTTTTTCTTGTGCTGTGGTTGTGTCCTGGGCTCCTTCTCTAAAATTCTGTTCACCTTAGACCAGGGAAAAAAAAGTTACCTTACAGACTCTGTTTCAATTCATGGCTAAATATTTTTTAAAAAGTGACTTTGTAAAAATATGTTCCAATGGCAAATTGATTCATTGTGATTGGATCACTTATTCCAAATACTTCTTGTCTTTATTTTGTTCCAGTGCCTACCTTTTAGCCATAATACACCAGAATCAAGTATTGGCCACTGGGAAAAAATATTCAAAGAAAGAAAGAATGTGAACTGAACTTGCAACCAACATGATTCAATCTTTCACCACAACACTTTCTAAAACAGAAGAATTTAAAAGGATATTCAGAGTCAATCTCCTCAATGAGGCTTTGCAGAAAATGAGGAAACTGGAGAAACAAAAATGGCGGGAGTTTCTATGGGTGATTTTAGATGTTTCTATGTTTTATGGGGAAAAAATCAATTTACCTTTTAAAGAATCACAAAGAATTATTGGAAACCTAAACTCTGGAATGTTTCCAAACTTATTTAAACATCTGTGTAATTATGTCCATATGGCTAGTCAAGAAGTCGATGATTTTTTAAAAATGTGTGCCTTATTTGTGTAATAAAATACACAATGAATAATTAACACTCATAGAAAAACATGTTAAACCTTGTGAAACGAAAATAAATCTTGGGGACCCAAAATCACTAAGCTAAAGGGAAAAGTCAAGCTGAGAACTGCTTAGTGCAAATCTACCTCCCATTCTATCCAAAGTCACCCATCTGCTCACCGAGATAAATGCATATCTGATTGCCTCATTTGGAAAGGGTAATCGGCACCTCAAGAGAATGAAACCATTTATCTTTGTCTACCTATGACCTGGAAGCCCCCGTCCGGACTTCTCTTCAAGTTGTCTCACCTTTCAGGACTGATCCAATGTATGTCTTACACATAATGATTGCAATATATATCTTATGCATAATGGTTGATGTCTCATGTCTCCCTGAAATGTATAAAACCAAGCTGTGCCCCTAGCACCTGGGGCACATGTTGTCGGGCCCTCGTGAGGCTGCATCACAGGGGCGGGCACCCTCAAATTTGGCAAAATAAACTCCCTAAAAAATCTGAGACCTGTCTCAGATTTTCGGGGTTCATACACGTAATGTAGGACGTTAATGTTTGTAAAACAGACACTATTCTATCTACTATTAAAACTATACTGCCAATTAACCTTAGACTTTCTCCACAAAATAAAAAATGATGAGGTACAAATAATATATTTAAACTTAAATAATGTAGCAAGTTCTAATATGCCTACCTTTCATTTTTAAATACTGTTTTGACTACTTTAAGACTGTAAGAAAAATGAGTAATTAAAACATGAATAAAAGTGTTTATGGGGGTGGACATGTTTTCTCCAGCCTCAGGCTTGGGGTGACTTGAAAGGCCCCTGCCCATCCCCAGCTTTCATCCCAGCTGTCCTGATGGTGGCTCTATGCATTTCTACTTTCTCTATGTGAAGATCAAACTCCAGAAACAAACCCAAATCTTACAATATGTTATGACACGCTATGATGATGAGCAGCCAAAGTCTCAAGCAAGGGGTGCTTCTGAAAACAAGGCTTGTAGAATATAATGTGTGGAAGTAAAGCCAGTATTGGAGTTCCTTCCTCTGCACACGGGGAGCAGACAGGAAGCTTTTGCCTCACCTTCCTCACATGGCCTGCAGCCATGTACCCCCAGGTCAGACCTGAGGAGAATGAAACTTTGGTGTTCACTGTGGACACACTACCAGGTGCTCCAAAGCCATGGCCTCTCCTTAGGTGGGTCCTGTGGAGAACAAAGCTCTGGTTCTAACCCTAACCCTGTCCCTAGACTTTGACTCTGACCCTAAAGCCTGATCCATACCCTGGTCCCTAATTCTGACCCTGACTTTGACCCTAACTTTTATCTTGACCCTGACCATGACCCCAGCTCTAACCATACTCCCAGCCCTGACCCTGACCCAGACCCCAATTCTAACCCTAACCCTATTATCATCTTTACAATCTAACTCTAATCTTACCCTCCAGTGCTAAACAGCTGTACCCAAAAGCACTTTTGGATTATTTAACTCCATTTCCTTGAATTCTCCAAGGACATCCTAAAGGAGATGCTACTATGGATTTGCAGTCCCTCTGAGTGGCATGCTTTAGTAGGAAGTTCTAATACTTTGCAAGACATAAGAAGTTTGAAGGGTGATAGCACTGGGTTGTCAGGAATGCATGCTGGCATTCACGATAGTCATTGGCACTGTTCTCCAAATATTTTCAGTTCATTTTTTATGAATGCATTCTGACTGTTCCATCCCACCTACTTAAATTTTTGCATGGCCACATGATTTCTTCTTCTTCTTCTTTTTTTTTTTTT
>NW_016107360.1:15674698-15688528 GCF_001604975.1 Cebus imitator | reverse complement strand
TCAGCTCACCGCAACCTCCGCCTCCTTGGTTCAGGCAATTCTCCTGCCTCAGCCTCCTGGGTAGCTGGGATTACAGGCACACACCACCATGCCCAGCTAATGTTTTTGTATTTTTAGTAGAGACGGGGTTTCACCATGTTGACCAAGATGGTCTCGATCTCTTGACCTCGTGATCCACCCGCCTCGGCCTCCCAAAGTGCTGGGATTACAGGCTTGAGCCACCGCGCCCGGCTGGGGATCTTATTGATGGTACCTCCTTCCGCCTCGATTCCTGTGTTAGGACGACACAGCACAGAGCGACCTCTCACCTGACCCATGATGAGATGCAAATAAATGAGGAAGAAGATTTTTGAGCCACTGAAACTTGGAGGCTGTTTGTCACCGTGCTTTAACCTAGCCCCACTGACTGATGCAGGGCTGAAGAATGAGTCAGAATTGGGTCTGGACATGTGAAGTGCACTCCTCCAGGCTAAGTAAAATTCAAGTCTTGTTGCAAAGGTTAACAGTGAGCACGATGCGTTATTAGGGTGAGTGTGGGATACATAAGGTATATCAAGTGAGAATAATGAGAAACTCAACTTTAAAAGACAGTGCTAATATGGACTGTGGAGAGATTCCAATGTCCTACTTAGCATTTGAGACTGTGGTGGCTGAACAAACTCATTAAGAACCCTAAATGAAGGCTTGGGATAAATATCCGAGGGTGTCTAATATCCCAATTATTTATCCTAGAAAGGGCAGAGTCCTTCACCCCATTCTAGGGAAACTTCCAAAAGAAAAAAGACCTGCATTTCTCCAACAACTCACATCGAGAGACTTTCCTGCACTTCTGAGCTGTGGCTAACACTCCTCACCTTTCATTCTGTCCTCAGTGTTTTGGGAAAACACCTTTAACTCCCTATGACTTACAGGTTAATAAGTGGCCCTTATAATTCCCTCCAGAGATAGAAAAGACTAATGATGAGGGAGTCTGAGCTCACAGCAGCAAGCGGGCATGTGTGCTCTGCAGCCACGTGGCTCATCTGCTAGAGTACTGCATACGATGTTCTGCAACACTGATTAACACAACGGGACTCTCTCCCAACCCAGAGGGTTTAATTGTTCACCTACTTCTTTTTCTGCCCTCTTGGGCTCCTAAAATGAAAAGAGCCTTGGGGTGATAAAGTGAGTCAAAGGGGTGCCAAGTGTGTCACAGCAAAATAAAGATCCCTAAAAAATCCCTGGCCTAAGATGACAGCCTCAGCTGGGTAAGTCTAAATGTGCTGACAGTGGACATGGGAGAGTGAAGGTGGTCACAATGTGAAAGAACTTCCACGCAGATTACAAGAAAAGAGAGAGGAATGGAGATGGCAGCACGAGTCCCTATCATAAAAGCAGATCTTTTGAGATCAGTTATATTTATTCTGACAACAATTAGAGACAGAAACCAAAGTTTAGCCTGAGGCGACAATTAATTGGGCAATAAACCAGAGGCACATGTGGTATAGACAGATTTAAACATTTCTCCCTTATATTAATATAAATACTAAAATAATATCATATAAATATAAACACTTGGATCTACAGTAGTATTTAAAGGGGATCTCACAAACCGGTTTGGTTTTGAAGGTTAGTACTAATGCTAGAGAATTCATTTTGTTCCAGACAGAGAAAGAGAGGAATTTCTTGGGTCCCTTCAGGAATGCGTCTGGCTTTGCCTCATCTTGTATGTTTGAACTATGCATATGGCAGAAGAAAACATGAGGATTTCACAGATTTAAGGTGTGAAAAGTCACTGGGCGCTTTAAGGAGCCCGGGATTCTTCTGCTGGAAAAATAAGTTTGTTGAGACAAAATGAGTTGGAGAAGGTTGTTATTGAAGTGAAACAGAATTGCTTTTAATAATCTGCTTGTTACCCTCACCCTCACCCCCACTGCTACCCCCATCTTAACCTCTAACCCTAAACCCTAACCCCCTAACCCTATCCCTACCCCTCCACCAATCCCTAATCCTACTCTTTAGCCCTGACCCTTGACCCTGACCCCAAACCTCAACACCAACTCCAACCTTAACCCCTACCCTACCCCTACCCCTACCCCAAACTTAACCCTTTACCTCTGCCCAGATTCTCCAGCAGAAGCAGAGACCCTTGGCTCCCAGCTGTGCACCACTGCATCTGGCCTAGGACTCCGTAGCAGTCCCCAAATAGGCACCTGAATGCCCACTGTGCCAGCCACGCAGTGGAAGCCCAGGCCCTAGTCTCACCTCCAGAACCAGGGCCCAGCGTCTGCATCAGGCTGCTCAGGGCTGAAGTGAGCTGGGACACCCAAGGTCTTCATAAGACCAAGGCTATCTCGTGCCTCCTGTCACAGAGCAAGACACAGACCCAGCAGCACTGCACTTCCCCTCCTTCCCTCCGTGGCAGCTCGGCAACCTTCCAAGTCAGGGGCCCTTCCCTGATGACACTCCAAGCACAAAGCACTGGACTTTCACACAGTGAGGCTGCACACATTATTCTGTGTAGATGCCCACCTAGGCCACTGGGAGAAAGGGTGGTAGAGGGACCCTCATGTTGCCCTGTGTTATGCATGCTCTGGTTTGAATGACTGCAAGCCATTTAAGAGAAACTCAAGCCGAAACACTACTTGTTTCCAACGTTTTGTCGGCAGAGGATTTACAATGTACACTCCCAAACAAGCTAGCCACAGAGCACGCTGGCTACTTCCCCTCTTAAGTCGCTCTGAGGGCCTCCGCATCAGTCCTAGAATTGGAAGATTGGTGGAGAAGAGCTGGGATGTTGAGGGGGTACTGGATACTTGCTGGACACCAGCCTCCCCTCACCCAAGCTTACAGACAGCCCCGATCCCGCCTGACCAAATCAGACATTGTAACGCACACAGCTCTCGATGGCAGGACTTACAGATGCAAAACTCTAAGGCAAAGGATTGTCGCAACTCCTTGGTGTTTCAAGGAACTAAAACACGGCCTAGCACAGGCGCACCATCAACCTTATCACTAAATACGCCTCTATATTTTATTCATCTTTGATTGTGGAAATGATGTGATAAACACATTGGACTAAAGACCTTTGAGATCTCTTTATGGGATCCTATCTGGTGGACCCCCAGATCTGCCAACACAGAGAAGGCATCCGTAAATATTTGCAGGACAGAGGCCAGACAAAACTGTCTCGCTCAGCCTCAAAGTGGCCTGGCAGCCACAGGAACGGCCATGTGGGGTCTGGCCTGTACAATGAGTCAAGCTTTCAGCTTGAGGCACCCCACTGCACCCACAAAACCAAGTTGTGCCTAACAAAGAAAACTCAGCCAGCCTACTCTCCCTAATGAAAGATTCTCCCCAGGGCCTGAAAACTTGGGGGGATAACTCCTCCCTCCTCAGGCCTGCAAGGTACAAGACCACTTGCACCAGCAGCGTGGGTCAGCAAGAGAGCAGAAACCAGAAGAGGGCAGGCCGGAAGACGAGCACTCCCTGAAGATCAAGAGAGAGGCCATCTAGGTACCATGTAGCAGTTCCAGTCAGACTGGAACGCTTCCCATTTACAGGAGACTAGAAAACCCCTGCCTTGCCCTCACTTGGGGCTGATGCCATTTTAGGCCTCATCCGGTCTGCACCCAGGTATTCTTTAAAACAGCATGTTGCTCCACACTGCCTCGGGTTGCTGGTGCTCTCAGGGTTTGAACCAATAATAGAGCCTTGCCCCAATATCCCAGGTAATAACCCAAGAGTGATGTCTGCCTGACACTCATCCTCTTCCACCCTCCATATCCAAGCGATCATCAAGGATACACGCTGGCCAGGCAAGGTAGCCCCCGCCTGTAAGCCCAGTACTTTAGGAGGATGAGGCGTGTGGATCACCTGAGGTCAGGAGTTCGAGACTGGCCTGGCCAACATTGGAAAACCCTGTCTCTACTAGAAATTCAAAAATTAGCCAGGCGTGGTGGCAGGCGCCTGTAATCCCAGCTACTCTAGAGGCTGAGGCAGGAGAATTGCTTGAACCTGGGAGGCAGAGGATGCAGTGAGCTGAGATCACACATTTCACTCCAGCCTGGGTGACAGAGCAAGACTCTATCTCAAAGAAAAGAACAGAACAGAATACTATAGTTTTGCTGCCAGCAAAGGGGTCTTATCCCAGACCCCAACAATGGGATTTTGGATCTCACACGAAATAGAATTTATGGTGAGCCGGAGTCTCGTGACGTTGGGAGAGTTTATTAGCCACTACTAAGTTACAGAGCAGGGAGTCCTCAGAAAGCAAGAGGAGGAACGCACATGTTTTAAAGAAAAAAATTTTTTTTGAGACTGAGTTTTACTCTAGTCACAATGACATGATCTCAGGTCCCTACCACCTCTGCTTCCTGGGTTTAAGGATTCTCCTGTCTCAACCTCCCAAGTAGCTGGGATCACAGGTGTGCACCACCATGCCCAGCCATTTTTTTTTGTATTTCTTTTCCATTTTAGTTTATTTTATATTTTTATTTAATTTTTTTAATTCCATCCCCATAGAGACTGCTAAAAATTGCCAATGCAGACTACATTTCCAGTCGTCATGGCAGGGTAATGGGAAAAGTTTTCAATTAGCAATAATTGCACCTTGGATAAACCTCATTGGCTTCAATACTGCCATTGTGCAAAGCTATATTTTTGTATTTTTAGTAGAGACTGGGTTTCGCCATGTTGGCCGTGCTGCTGTCCAACTCCTGGCCTCAAGTGATCCGCCCTCCTCGGCCTCCCAAAGTATTGGGATTACAGGTGTGAGTACTTAATGTTTACATTAATAACTTATATAAGTAAACTTAATAACCTATATAAGTAAACATTAAGTACTCACACCTGTAATCCCAGCACATTAACGTATAAACAGGATTACTTAATGTTTGTTTATATAGGTTATTAAGAACAGTGTTGTCTTTTACAAAGGATTGTGATCAGTTTGTATCAGGCTATTAGTATTGTTACTTTTCTATGTTACTATTGATTTTAACAATAACTTATGAGTGTACTATTATCTTTAAAGTAAAACTTATTTTTAAATTAAGAATGCTTTTTGCTTAAAGTACTGGTATATTTTTATAAGTTTTGGGTCTTTATTTAGTTATTAACTTGTTCCTGCAACCATAAATATTTTATAACCAAAGGTGCTCAAGTCCTAAATATATAATCCAACAAACTTAACTTGTGTGTGTGTGTGTGTGGTGAGAGAGACAGGTTCTCACTCTGTATTCTAGGCTTGAGTGCAGTGGCATATCATGGCTGGCTCACTGAGGCCTCAAACTCCTGGGCTCAAGCAATCCTCCAGCCTCAGCCTCCTGGGTAGCTGAGACCACAGGCATGCGCCACCATGCCAGCTAATTTTTATATTTTTTGTAGACATGAGGGTCTTGCTATTTTCCCAGTCTGGTCTTGAACTCCTGATCTCAAGTGATCCTCCCGCTTTGGCCTTCCAGAGTGCTGGGATTACACTTGTGAGCCCTGCACCCTGACCAGATTTAACTTTTTCTAAAGCTTTTATTTAAAATAAAGTCACTGTGGTTAAGATGCCTATGCCAGTTTTGCATTTTAAGTGTGAAGACTATGTTGGGTGAATTTTTCTATAAGTTGTAAAATGTACATCCATGTTTATTTCATTCCTATGGTTTCCGATTAATTGTCCCTTCTTCCTTTTTAGAAAAACCTGGGCTAGTAAGTTCCGTGTCAGTTTGCATTTCCAGAACCATGGCGCTGAACACTCTGTGCTCGGACATTAAGTGGTTCAGTGGGATGGCCACCAGAGGGCGCGTGTCCTCCGCCAGTCTGTGAGAGCGAGGGCCTTGCAGTGTCCCCGGCCACCAGCAGAGGGCGCGCTGGAGTAAGGTGGCATAACTGCCTAATAGCCAAGCTCCTCTAACAAACAGAAGCCCCGCCTTTATATAGGCTTACAACTTGAGATGCTACACGTGAAAGGGTCTTGGGTTTACAGTTTTAGAAATTACATATGAAAGGGTTTTGGTCCATGGAGTAGGCATGGGGTGGGGGTTTGAACTTGTTTAAGCTGCAACAATGCCTTCCGGAAAGATTCCCCCACACCATGCCTGCGATCTATAGGAGGGCGATTAAGGTGGTGCACGGTCGGCCAGCCTTTACTTCTATTGAAATGCAGTGTGGAAGTCAAGGGGGAGGTGATCTTAGATGCTTGGGTTTCCTTCCTCACCAGGTCACCTCCTCCCGGCACATGGCCACTCTCCCCCATGGGCTACATTCCAGTCTCTCTCATAATCGCTCTGAGCAACTGTGGAAAGAAGACAGCTATGGAGCCTCTCCCTTGTCCAAGTCACTCTGCTGAGAGAACTGCATAACTCATCCCACTGAATCCTGGACCACCCTAGGAAGAATACCTCTGCCCCTGTATTTCAGACAAAGACTATAAGGCAGTTGGGCACAGTGGCTCACACCTATAATCCCAGCACTCTGGGAGACCAAGGCAGGTGGATCATGAGGTCAGGAGTTCAAGACCAGCCTGGCCAAGATGGTAAAACCCTGTCTCTACTAAAAACACAAAAATTAGCCAGGCGTGGTGGTGGGCACCTATAATCCCAGCTATTCAGGAGGCTGAGGCAGAGAGTTGCTTGAACCCAGTGTCAGGTCTCCATATGCAAATCTGGAGCCTGAAAATCTGAAGTCCTTCTTGCCTCCTGATCATCTCCCATCCTCTACCTCCTTTTGCCATTGTGCCTGATCACCCAGTGGAGCTTCCCTGGAGAAGCCCCTCACCCAAGCCTGCCATCTTAACTGCTCTTAAGATAATGTGAATACCTCTCACGCATCCTGTCATCCTAATGCTCTTCTGCCTCACCCCCAGCCGCCATTGTAACTAAACTCATGGTAATGTATACTCCTTGCCCCTACCCCACCACTGTAACTGATCGTACTCTGTGTAGCTTTCCACTGCCCACCCCAAACCTATAGAACCAACTCCTATCCCACTGCCCTTTGTTAACGCCCTTTTCGGCCTTAGCCGACCTGCACCCAGGTGAATAAACAGCCATGTTGCTCACACAAAGCCTGTCTGGGGGGGCCTCTTCATTCAAAGCACAAATTTTCAACACCCAGGAGGCAGAAGTTGCAGTAAGCCAAGATCACACCACTGCACTCCAGCCTGGGCAACAGAGTGAGATTCTGTCTCAAAAATAAAAATAAAAATAAAAATAAAAATAAAAAACAAAGACTGTGAGGCTAGCAGAGGCTGTGACCAAGCACCTGACCCAAGCTTTGTCGGCAGTAGCTGAATTGGAACTAGGTTCTCACGTTCACAGTGTGTGATGAGGGCCTCCTGATTACAAGATCCAAAGTGTGACTGGCACTTCCATTAACATGTATATATATTTGTCTGGAATCTATGTATGAGCATTTTCATGTGTCAAATTTTGCTAGGAGTTTCACATATTATCTTTTATCATAGCCACAAAATTCTGTGCTCTTCAGTATAAATACTTGCCTTTTTATAGTTGAAAGTTGGAGATGCAGGTGATTTTCCACACAGCCAGCAGCTAAAATATTCCAAATGTGGTTTTCACCATGCGTTGGGATTTACTCAGGGCAGCTGTCAAAATATGAGGGAAATATTAGGGAAAGCTAGAAGATTATAGTCTCTAACCCAAAAATATATAAAATTAGTCATATCAATTTGAAAAAGTCCAGTTTCTTTGTGCGATAACAGTATAAAACATGTTATTTTTTATCAAAATTTGAAATAAGTTGGGAACCTCTGCAGCTCAGCCGCTGGCTGATGCACTGTAGCAATGTTGCACTCCAGCCTTCTTACTTCTGTGTCCTAATTTCTTCCCAGGTACTCCTGCTGAGTTTGAGCCTCAACAAGGAACTCAAGGAAGCGCCAATTAAAACACTGAAGTATCTTTGCCTGCCTGGCTTCCAAGATGAAAAGGACTGATAAAGTTTACTGTTGGTGAAAGCTACAGGCACTCTCTTGCTAACTCTCAACCTTCACTAATCCTGACCGCATGACACTCTTCCCACAATTCCTCAGGTATGTCCCATTTCTGCTCAATTTTATCCTTCAAACTTCTAACCTTTAATACTCTAAATACAAAACCAACCTATGGGCAATCTCATCCCCAATTGAATACTAAATTACACTAGGAAATGAAATCATAAGAACAGAAAGGCATAGATCAATGTCTAGCATAATTATACAATTAATAATGCTCAACAAAATAATCATAATTTGATACTAAGACATATTTGAAGGATTACAGACCATGATCACTACATCCTTTTGTCAGAAAATCAAGCTGGTTTTGCATAGTAAAGCCATCCCTGCAAACAAACATCAAATAAGCAGAACCAAGTAACCCAGGTACTCATCTCCGTAGATGCAGGAAGTACTTTCCACAAAGCCAACACCATTTCATTATAAAAACACCCAGCACACTAGGGATAGGAATTTTTGTTAACACAGCAATCAGCCTCTATGCCAAATCCATAACCAGAACCATCTCCATTGTTAGGGCCACGTATGACAAAAAACACAGCTAACATCATAAATAATGGGGAAAAGTTAAAAAGCTCTTCCTCTAAGATCTGGAAAAAGTTTGGCTACTTTTACCACTTTTATTCATCATAGTACTGGGAGAGCAATTAGACAGGAGAATGCAATAAAAGGCAACCAAATTGGAAAAAAGGAAGTCAAATTGTCTCTGTTTGCAGGTGAAATGATCACATATATATATAGAGAAAACTCTAAAGATTCTACCAAAAAAAAACCCACTAGAAATAAATAAATTTGCTAAAATTGAAAGACACAATATCAATATACAAAAATGAGTAGCACACCCATGTGCCAATAGTGAAACACCTAAGAAAGAAATCAAGAAAGCCACTTCATTACAGTAGCTACTACCTCCACCAAAAAACGATACCTAGAGATGAACTTAATAAAAAAGGTGAAAGATCCCACAATGAAAACTATTAAAGATAGATAAAAGCTATTAAAGCAGACACATTTAAATGGAAGGATATCCCATGTCCAAGCACCAGAATATTGTTAAAATATCTATATCACCCAGTGGGATCTACAGAATGAGCACAATCCCATTAAATTACAAAATACATTCTTCGTAGAAATAGAAAAAAATATCCTAAAATTTACATAGACATGCAAAATACCTCAGACAAAAGAATCTTGTATAAAAAGACAAAAGCTGGAAGCATCACACTACCTAATTTCAAAATACGCTACAGACCTATAGTAACCAAAACAGCATGGAACTGGCACAAGAAAAGGGGCCAGGGAGAGACAGAGATAGATAGAGATAGATGAATGACAGACAGACGTAGACAAATGAAACAGAATAGAGAACTCAGAAATAAATTCACGCATTTACTGTCTACTTATTTTTAACAAAGGCACCAAAAAGACACCTTCAGGAAGGACAGTCTCTTCAATAAAATGTGCTAGGAAAACATAGCACCCACAGGTACAAGAATAAATCTAGACCGTTATCTTACCGTATACAAAAATCTACTCAAAATAAAGATTTAAATGTAGGACCTGAAACTATAAAACTACCAGAGAAGGAAAAATAGGATAAATGTTTCATGAAATTGGTTAGGACAAGGGATTTTCAAATAGACATCAACAGCACAAGCAACAAAAACAAAAACAGACAAAGTGTAATCACACTAAGTGTAAAGGCTTCTGCAAAGCAGAGGAAGAAATCAGCAGCATGAAGAAACCATCCGGGAAATGGAAGAAAGCATTGCAAACTATGCATGAGGCAAGGAGTTAATACACAAAACGTGCAATGAACTCAAACTACTCAAAAACAAAAGCACAAATAATCCGACTTAAAAATCAGAAAAAGATTTACCCAAAACCTTTGTTCTCCACTGTTATTTCCCCAACTTCTTTCCCGACCGCCTTTGGCCTGCTCCCTCTCGCCACCCCTTCTCTTCCTCCATCTACTCCAAAACTTTTCCACCATTTTTCCCCACTGTCATTTCGAAAAGCCTTCTCTATGCTCCCGCTCACTGCTGTTTTCGCCATTCATCTTCCCAAAACTTTTCTTCCCTGTTTTTCCCCACCGTCTTTTCTCCCTTTCCCTGGCCACGTTTTTTTCCCCCCTCCTGCTCTCATCACCCTCTTTTGCTCCTTCATCTACACAAAAACACTTCCCCATCTTTTCTCAAAGCCTTCCCCCCACCCCTGCTGCCCACCACCTCTTTTTCCCCCTCACATGCCCAAAACTGTTTTCCCATCGTCTTGCCCCCCTCCTTGCCACCCTCTTTCCCTTCTCAATCTACCCAAAAACATCTACCCATCCTCTTTTCACAAACCCTTCTCCTCCTGCCTGCCACCCATTTTGTCCTCCAGGTACCCCAAACTATATTCCCCATCGTCCTTTTCCCAACCCCCTCTCCCGACTCCTGCTCACCACCTTTATCCTTCTCCCACTTGCCACCCTCTTTTCCCCCTCCATCTACTTAAAAACTTTCCTCCTGTCTTTTCACAAAACCTTCTCTGCCTCCTGCTCGCTATTCTCTTCCCCCTCCCTCTCTGCACCCCTTTTTCTCCTCCCACTTGCCACCCTCTTCCCCCCAACTCCATCTGCCCAAAATCGTTTTAGCCACCCTCTCCTTTCCCTGTCTTTCTTCTCTTCCAATTGTTTTTGCAAATCTTCTCTCCCTCCTGCTCACACCCGTTCCTTGCTCACCATCCTTTTTTTCTTCCTCTCATTTGCCAGTGTGAGACTCCATTAAAAAAAAAAAAAAGGAGACTGTTAAATGTGCATAGATATCTTCATTGGTCATCTATTTTCTGTTTTCTACATATCTTGAAAGGCAGGAGACTTTGCCTGAAAAAAAAAATTACAAAAAAAATTCCTTTTTTTCTTTTTTCTTGAGAGTGTCCTGCTCAGTCGCCCAGGCTAGAATGCAGTGGTGCAATCTTGGCTCACGGCAACCTCCGCCACCTGGGTTCAAGCCATTCTCTCGCCTCAGCCTCCTCAGTAGCTGGTATTACAGGCACCTGCCACCATGCCTGGCTATTTTGCATATATTTTTCACATTAGCCAGGTGCAGTGCTGCACACCTGTAGTCCCAGCTACTTTGGGGGCTCAGGCATGAGGGTCACTTGAGCCCAGGAGGTGGAGGTTGCAGTCAGCCGAGATCTCACCACTGCATTCCAGCCTAAGTGACAGAGCAAGACCCTGTCTCTAAAAAAATTGTTTTAAATTGCTCTTGGAATTATGATTCATATATATTCCCTATGGTTTCCAGGGTATCAAGAAAAAAAAAAAGGAGGCAGAAAGAGGAGAAGAAAAGGAAAAACTGAGCAAGAATGGAAGAAGGACGGGGTGCAGTGTCTCATACCTGTAATTCCAGCACTTTGAGAGGCCAAGCCTGGCCTTTTTGTGATTGTTCTTTAGATAATCAGCTATTGTTAGTGTTAATGTATTTTATGTGTGGCCTAAGACAAGTTTCCTTCTTTTAACATTGCCCAGGGAAGCCAAAAAATTGGATATGCCTGCTTTACGTCAAAATAAATGAAAAGACAATTTACATTTGGAATGCCTAAAAACACTACCAGCTATGCAAAAAACTTGAGACTGCACACACATACCCCACACACACCACACACCACACATAGCATTTCCACCTCACACTGCACCCGTAACATGCCCACCTCACACACCACACACATACCTCATATACACCAAACACAAATTTTCTAAATACCGCTGTAGGCAACCTCTAGCCATAGGGTTCGTAATATCCGGGGGGCGGGGCCAGTGGGATATTGCTCGCCCTATGGCGGGGGCTGTGGGCAGGTGCCTGTAATTTCAGATACTTGGGAGTCGGAGGCAAGAGAATTGAGAACACTTGGTTTTCTCCCCTTCATTAGGGTTCAGAATTAAAAGTCCACCTTCACAGGCAGTAAGATAATATAGATAAGTGACACCATCACCCTGTTTCAGATGTTAACATGTCTAGGGGGGTTAGGGGTGATTTCAGACCACACAACCTTGTGCCACACAGTGGAATTCCTGGGCCCGAGGGAGACATTTGATTGACATATTGTGATCTTCTCACTGAGTGTAAAGGCAGTCTTGTTTCATTTTGGATTCTTTCTTCTGTTGATATCTTATGAAGGCACTTTGAATTTCCAAGCATATAATAATTTTTGGTTAGCTTTTAATCATTGACTTCTAGCACAATTCTGTGATCAGACACCTGCTGCGAAAGTGAAAAAAATCATTTCTGGAGCAAGGGAGTTTTGCTGCGCTGCTCAGGCTGGTCTTGAACTCCTGGCCTCAAGCGATCCTCCCGCCTTGGCCTCCTGAAGTGTTAGGGTTACAAGAATGAGTCACTATACCTGGCCACTTTTTTAATGGAGAAGAGTCCAAGAAACACTATCTCTGATAAAAACACCAGCTAAACTCTTGAACTGTCACTTTTTTTCACTCTCCATTTTTTCCCTTTGTCTCTTAACATCAAATTGCATTGAATGCCTCTAGATACAGCTTTCCAATTCTCCTCCTTTTTTTTTTTTTTTCCCTGAAGATAGAATATTGCTCTATCCCCCAGGCTGGCATGCAGTGGAGCGATCTCAGCTCATTACAACCTCTGCCTCCTGGGTTCAAGCAATTCTCATGACTCAGACTGCCCCGAGTTCCTGGGATTACAGGCGCCAGCCACCATGCCTGGCTTATTTTTGTATTTTTAGTAGAGACAGAGTTTCACCATGTTGGCCAGGCTGGTCTCTAACTTCTAACCTCAAGCACATGTCTGTGATCCCAACTACTTGGGAGACTGACACAGGAGAATAGCTTGTACCCAGGAGGTGGAGGTTGCAGTGAGCCGAGATGACACCATTGCACTCCAGTCTAAGTGACAGAGTCAGACTCTGTCTCTAAATAAATAAATAAATAAATAAATGCTTTTTTTTTTTCCTGCCACCCCAGACTTCTGGAAAAGGAGTTGGGAGCTGTGCCTGAGGATCCCAGCGTTTGCCCTCAATTGCAAACAGATTGGAGTGTCTCTTAGCTCAGGAGTTTGTGCTGCTCAAGAGTTGCACAAACACAAAGTTGAGAAACACTGCTTGCTGAAAGGGGTGTAAAAGGCAAAGGACAAACCAGTTGTCCTCTAAAGTGGAGACATTTCTGTTCTATGCTGGGCTAAGATTTCGGAGAATGCAGGCAGGGAACAAGTTTTGCCGGTTTCCCAATGAGAGACCCCCTGTGGTAAGAGAGGCTCTTCTCTCCCTACCTGGTGAGTTACTTCATCTCTTTGGTATTCAATTTTCTCATGTTTAAAATTAGGGAGCCAGGCACCATTGCATACACCTGTAATCCCAGCACTTTGGGAGGCCAATGTGAGCAGATCACGATGTCAAGAGATCAAGACCACCCTGGCCAACACGGTGAAACCCTGTCTCTACTAAAAATTAGCCAGGAATGGTGGCAGGTGCCTATAATCCCAGCTACTCGGGAGGCTGAGGCAGGAGAATCTCTCGAACCTGGGAGGTGGAGGTTGCAGTGAGCCGAGATTGTGCCACTGCACTCCAGCCTGGGCAACAGAGTGAGACTCCATCTAAAATAATTAATTAATTAAATAAAATTAAATAGGGAAGTAAAACCACATGTCCCCTAGGATCCTTTCCTCTTAGTCTTTCTACATGTTAATTAAAGAGATTTGTTTTCTTATAAGCATAGATCCAGAAAAGTACTCAAGGTAGGTTTTCCATGTTTTCTAGAATTTTATAATTGCCCCAAGTGATGTGGGAGTTATTTGGAGGAGAAGCTTGTCCTTGCTTCCTTTTTTTTTTTTTTTTTTTTT
>NW_016107360.1:15665650-15674271 GCF_001604975.1 Cebus imitator | reverse complement strand
ACTCACTCTGTCACACAGGCTGGAGTGCAGTGGCATTATCTCAGCTCACTGCAACCTCCACCTCTGGGTTCAAGCAATTCTCCTGCCTCAGCCTCCCAAGTAGCTGGGATTACAGGCATGTAACACCACTCCTGGCTAATTTTTGTACTTTTATTTTTTGAGATGGACTCTCGCTCTCTTGCCCAGGCTGGAGTGCAGTGACCTGATCTCAGCTCACCGCAACCTGCACCTCCTTGGTTCAAGCCATTCTCCCTGCCTCACCCTCCCAAGTAGCTGGATTACAGGCAACCAACCGCCACCATACCTGGCTAATTGTATTTTTAGTAGGGATAGGGTTTCACCATGTTGGCAGCTGGTCTCGAACGCCTGACCTCAAGTAATCCACCCACCTCAGTCTCCGAAGTGCTGAGCCACTGTGCCTGGCCAATTTTTTCTAATATCAAAGGAATCACCAGGGTCTTCCCTTTCTTTTGATTCATTTATTTTCTTGGTTCTGAAATGTTTTTTAAAATATGGAATGCTTTATGAATTTGTGTGTCATCCTTTCACAGGGAGCATGCTCTTCTTCTCCATGTCATGCCAATTTTAGTGCATGTGCTGCCGAGACAAGGCTTCACCATGTTGGCCAGGCTGGTCTCAAACACCTAACCTCAGGTGATCCGCCCGCCTTGGCCTCCCAAAGTGCTGGTATTACAGGCATGAGCCACTGTGCCTGGCTGAACTGTAAAGTTAACAATATGTTTGAAGAATTGGAAACTACTTGAGTTAGATAAGTAAGGATTTATAACCCAGACATTTGAATCACACGCTTTTTCAATTTTTTTAAGTACACTAAAAGTCTTACCTAGACTCATCAAATGATTATAAATTATATATCTATGTATGCCTCTGTGCATGTGTATATATAACTTATGTGTGTTAGTCATTCACTGCTTGGAAAAAAAAAGAAATATTAATTATAACACATCTTTGTCAATATTATTTTTCCTGTGTTGGAGGGTGGGTAAGTGGGTGACTTTGCTGAATCCCCTAAATAGCAGCAACCTGTTGCCATCCAAAGGAATCCCATGAGGGCAACTCAGAGCGGAAATGCCACATTCTAGCCCTTCAGAGCAAAAGGTGCAAGACAGGGTGGGGACAAGTTCTAGAGAGACTTACACAACCAGTATTTCATAGCACACCTTCCTTTTGTAGAGTGGGACAAGGTAAGATGGAAATGATACGCTGCATGAGCATGTAGGCCAGTTCTCAGGCAGATCAGTCTTAGGAGAGAGAGAGTAAAGTCAAAAATTAGGAAACTAAATTATTTAAAGTAGTCTATGTCAATGTGCCCCTCCGAAAGTTCATGAACCACATGGTGGGCAAATCCCATTTGCAGACTGCTGTTTGAGACTGCCATTTTGGGTGTCCGATTGGTTCTCCTTGGCTGAGGATACTAATTCTAGGGTTTTACATTTTTGTTCAGTTGTGGGAGAGGGCAACCCTGACCAGGTGTTCACCATGCTGGTTCCCTTTCCGGCTGGGAAAGCTGCTTGCTACTGTGGCTTAGACACATGCTTAGGCTTTCCTTCTCAGAATATCTTGCAATTAGGCTGACCATATGACGAAGCTCTGGCCAAAAGAATGTGGGGGAAAAGGGACACATGTGTGGTCCTTCAACTCCAGCCCAAAAACCTTGTGTATACAATTTGTGTGATCTCATTGGTTGCTGGATGCAGTGCTTGCAGTGGAGGGCTCTGAGGCCCAGGGGTAGTGGAACCATGAAATGAAGGGTTCCTGAATGACTGAGTACAAGGAAATATTTCCTCCCGCCATGTTCTCCAGTCCCACCAACCCAAACTGGGCTGTGGTGTGGTGTGAAATAATCCTTTGTTATCTAGAGAGTTGGGGCTATTTGTTTGAGAAGTCAGCCTACCCTGATGAACACTGTATTCTTCCAAACTGTGTAATCTAAACTATTCAAAGAACATGACTTTGACCTGACTTGATTTCTTATGAACCCAAATTGGTGTTAAATTGATCTTCATCATTATTATTGTCTTTGCGCTTTAGGTTTTGTATTTTGGGGAGATGAGAGGAGCATACCTGTTGGGATTCAAGTTGCCAAATCTGCTCATTTCTAAAATGCCTCTAAAGTTGTTTTTATAATTTTAATACTTTATTTTATTCCTCATCACTTACTAGAAAAGTTTTATTTATATATTAAGACTACAGAAGAAAGGCATATTAGTCATGTATGCATACATGCATGTATTTATATAGATGAAGATAGATTTTTTTTCTCCCAAATCTTCATGGGTGTTGTAATTCATGAAACATATTTTTACTCTTGTTGAATTCATAATGGCTTTTTCTTATGTATTTTTTTTCAAACAATATTTTCCAAAAGTCTAACAACCTCATATATTTTCCAACAACCCAACCTCATATGGGGTTGGGTCTTTTTTTTAATACTAATATGGAAAACCATTGACTTAGATCATCTTGAATGTGTGTTTCTTTTTTTGTGTTTTGTTTTTCTTTTTTTCAATTCTTTTCCTTTCTCTTACCTTCCTTCCCTCCTTTCTCCCTCCCTCCCTTCCTTCCTTTCTTTCTTCCTTCCTTCTTTCTTTTGAGACAAGATCTCATTCTGTTGCCTGGGCTAAAGTGCAGTGGTGCAATCATGGCTCACTGCACTTCTACCTCCTGGACTCATGTGATCCTCTTACCTCAGCTTCCTAAGTAGCTGGAACTACAGGCATGAAACACCACACCCGGCTGATTCTTTGATTTTTTTGTAGAGATGAGATCCTGATACGTTGCTCAGGCTGGTCTTGAACTCCTGAGCTCAGCGATCCTCCTGCCTTGGCCTCTTAAGTTCTGGGATTACAGGTGTGCATCCTCGCACCCGGCCTTTAACGTGTGTTTCTATTTCTAAAATTCCATTACTTTTAGGTTAACTTTGTTCTTTTACTTATAGGTAAACTTATTACACTCCATTCTACAGCAACCCAGATGGGAAATCCACATTGCTAAACAAACAGGAGAATGTTTTTATTCATTTTCTAAGATCAATGCCAGTTGTATTTATTACAAGTTTTGTTAGACACTTGGAAAGTGTCTACAAGATTATGTAAAAGTACAGATCAACCAAGGAATACAAAGTTATAGCTACTAAAACTATCAGTGTGATATTTTCAATTCCACATGTGATCAAGTCACGTCCCCTATATATGAACTCCAGTGGCTTCCCACTGCTTTCAGAATGCAGTCGGAGAGGCTGAGAGCAGCTGGCATGACCTCTGTGATCATCCCTGCCAGCCTTCATTCCTTGCCCTGCACCCCATGCTCCATGAGTTCCAGCTCTTGCAAATGCCACCCATCCCAGGAGTCCTCTGAATGCCCTGTGTCCTCTGCTTGGCTTGAATCAGCTGAGATAGGAATTCAGCAGATAGGAGCAATTTCTGGACATGGTCCTGTGCAAGCTGAGCTGGTTAGTATCTCAGCCTGGGCACTGAATTAGAGTCACTGAAAGTCAAGGTTACAATCCAGGAGGACCACCAACACAGCCCAGAGGGAGGAAGCAGACAGGATGGGGTGGTCGCAGGGCTCAGAAGCCACCCTGCACTGAGAATGTGCTCTTAGGTCCCCCTAAGGAGAACCCCTGCTAGTGTCCTGGGCTTCTGGGCACACCTCAATTATTGAACTTTTTCCACAGCTCCATAGCTTTCTACCTGTATGACCTTGGACAAATGATCCAATCCGTCAAGCAACCACTTTCTTTGAATTAAGTGCACATCCTAGCAGGTTGAATGATTACATTCGAAAATGCACTAAAGCTCATAACATAGTGCCTGACACATGGTCAGTGCTCAGTGAATGATATTTTTATTACCATCAAGATCATAATGCTTCCAGGAGCCTTCATAAAACAAGGGCATTCTCTCTCACCCATAGTGTAGACTTCTAGGGGGCCCCAGGAAGGCTCTCTTGCCCTCTACCCTTTCTATAAATTTCTATTGAATTGGCTGATGCCCGAGTGAGGCCTTAGCCCACTCATTTAAAGATGTGATCATCATTAAAGTTGCTCTAGAAAATCTGGTGTGTGTGTGTGTGTGTGTGTGTGTGTGTGTGTGTGTGTGTGGTGTGTGTCTAAAAGCTACTGCTGACGTCAATCACTGACGTCTCAGTGAACAGGAAATCTTCCAGAGTTCTGTGAGAAGAAAACAATAGACAGCATGAGCAGAAGGAAGCCAGGGATTTGAGGGTGGAAACAGGCAGGTGGGGGCATTTATAGGGGTATAGGATGAAGTACATGCATATGTATGTGGGGAGTAGGAGCACCAGGGGAAGGAAGTGAGGTCAGGAGGGGAACCTGGTGTTCTCCAAAGAGAATAAACCCATCCTGAGCATTTCCTGTGAGAAGGTCTCCATGGCATATGCTTTCCTGTGCTAGTTGATCACACCCTCACCACATCCTGAGGCAGGCATTACCATCCTGGTCCACCCAGGAGAACATGCAGGCCGAGAGTATTCTGTGCCCTGCTTCAGGTGACACAGGTGGCACCTGGGGATGCTCCTGTTCCAACCCAGGTCTGCCTCAGTCCCAAGTCTTGCGTTTTTCTTGTCAGCTCACCACCAACCCCAAGAAGCCCCTAAGCATGTTGCCCTCCTGGCCCGTGGTGGCCTCTTTTTGAAGTACTTGGTGCTATGGGAATTATTCCCCCGGATGGCCTTGCAGAAATGCCTCTCCTAGCTGGGTTGCTTTTCAGGCAGCACCTGTGATATGGCTTGGCAGTGTTCTCACCCAAATCTCACCTTGAATTGTAATAAGTCCTGTGTGTCAAGGGCAGAGCCAGGTAGAGGTAACTGAATCCTGGGGGCAATTTCCTCTATACTGTTTTGATGGTAGTGAATAAGTTTCAGGAGATCTGATGGTTTTATAGCCATCTTTCCTGCTGCCATGTAAGACGAGACTTGCTCCTCATTCCCCTCCTGCCATGATTGGGAGGCCTCCCCACCCATGCAGAACTGTGAATCCATTAAACCTCTTTCCCATATATAAAGATAGACCCAGTCTCAGGTATGTCTTTATTAGCAGCATGAGAACAGACTAATACAACTTCCATTGAGATTGGGCTCATGCACTGTCTCTTTAGCCCTTCTCATCTCACCTTCAGCTCTTCCTGGGTCTCTCACTGGCCTGCTAGGCTGTGTGGCTGGAGGGAGGTGTGCACTGAACATCCTCTAAAGCTGACACCAGCACTGGGGAATGGGAGAGGACTGGGTGACGGCAGCGAGAAGGTGGGCACAGTTAGGAAAAGGAACTCCAGTGCAATGGGAAGGAAACAAATCTCTATGAGCATCTATTATGTTTTCAGGTTTTCTATGCTGTCAATTAACCTATATGAACAGTCATTTGATGCAAACAGGGCTTAAATTTCTGAATCTTTCCTCTCCTTATCATGATGATCAAAACCGGAATGTTTTGAATGGTTATTAGGGAAGAAATGAACTTATTTTCCTTTTTTTTTTTTTTTTTTGAGATGGAGTCTTGCTCTGTTGCCCAGGCTGGAATGCAATGGCACAATCTTGGCTCACTGCAACCTCTGCCTCCTGGATTCAAGCAATTCTCCTGCCTCGGCCTTCCAAGTAGCTAGGATTACAGATGCCCACTACCACATGTGACTGGTTTTTGTATTTTTAGTAGAAATGGGTTTTAGTAGGTTGGCCAGGCTAGTCTCAAACTCCTTACCTCGTGATCTGCCCACCTTAGCCTCCCGAAGTGCTGGTATTACATGTCTGAGCCACTGTGCCCAGCCTAGACTTATTTTTCTACACTATAATGTCTTGGAGTAGAGACGGTGTTTTATATTTGAGAGTGAATTCAGACTTATGTTGGCATGTCAGTCTGAACTAATGAAAACCTAAATGTTTGATTCTAGGTTTCAAAAGAAACCGTTTTATTGTATATGAAGCAAAGACACTAAACTATGTTAATGGTCGTGGTGTTCATTTACCTCTCTCTATACTTTTTTCTAAAGCTATGGTTAGAATTAGAGGAGTTGGCCGGGCATGGTGGCTCACATCTGTAATGAGAGCACCTTGGAAGGCGGAGGTGGGAGGATTGTGTGAGGCTGGGTGTTCAAGACTAGCTTACTCAACAAAGTGAGACTCTGTGTCTACAAAAAATGTAATAAAATAAAGCTGGTGTAGTAGCGCATGCCTGTAGTCCCAGCTATTTGGGAGACTGAGGCAGGACAATCACCCGAGCACAGAAGTTGAGGCTGCAGTGAGCCATGGTTGCAGCACTGCACTCCAGCCTGGGTGGCACATCAAGATCCTGGTTTTTTTTTTTGGGGGGGGGGTAGGGAAACACTGGAAGGCTGAGGCGGGTGGATTGCCTGAGGTCAGGAGTTTGAGACCAGTCTCATCAACATGGTGAAACCCTGTCTTTACTAAAAATACAAAAAATTTAGCCGAGCACGGTGGTGTGCACCTGTAATCTCAGCTACTTGGGAGGCTGAGGAATGGGAATTGTTTGAACCAGGGAGGTGGAGGTTGCAGTGAGCCAAGATTGTGCCAGTACATTCCAGCTTGGGTGACAAAAAAAAAAAAAAAAAAAAAAAAAAAAAAAAAAAAAAAAATAGGGGGAAGAATTAAATAATGAACAACTTGTTTGTAATTAGAACATCAGCTGCATTAAATGGCTACTTTGCAGATGCCTTAAGGAAACCTGATTCAGCCTCCCTACCTCATTTCTTACCGCTGTCACACTGAGTGTCCCTCCACACAAGGGACTCTCATAATTTGGAATATCACCTCTCTTTTTGGGGGCACCTGTAATATTAATTCTATAACATTTCTATCTGTGAAAAAAAACTTTACAAGGCAGAAATAAACCTCTGCTTTGCATAAACGATCACAATTACTTGAATATTCAGATTCCAATTCAGTGTTTCCCAAATATTAATCCAAGGCTCTAGCATTAGCAAGCAACTGCAATGTGACAATTTATCTGGCAGATGGCAGTGGTGTGTAAGGAAAAAGAGCCACACTGTGGGACCACGGTTCCCCAGGACAGAGAAGAATGGAGGGTGGCGTGGCACATTCCTCTCAAGTCAGCAAACACCTACTGAGCCCTTCTAGTCTCCAAGCACTGCCTTAGGTGTGGGGTGGATCCAGTAGGAGTGAGCCTGGGTCTCCACTGTGGGAAACTCACAGTCTTAGGGATGAATGTGTCCTTGTCTATCATGCAGGATCATTCAGGCTACTCTCGGAAAACTTAAAAATCAAGCCCACAGCCAGTGTTTCTCCATCTACAGGCCTCATGGTAGGGACAAAGAAATCCCTAAGGCAAACCTGCCCACTTTTCCAGGGAGTACCTGTTAGTACAAGGCCTGGAACAAGAGTGTGTGTTTGCATGTGCTCAGCTGTTGCCATAGGTGTTCATCTCCGCACTGACTCTACAATCAGCCCGTTATATTTGTGGGGTCTGAAGCCTTGGATTCACCCAACTGTGGATTGAGAATGTTTGGGGTAAAAAATCCACAAATTTCCAAAAATCAAAATTTGAATTTGCCACACTCCAAGCACTACATCCAATCCTCATGAATGTGTAGGCATTGTAGTAGGTATTGGAAGTATTCTAGAGAGGATGTAGCATATATGGGAGGATGTGCGTGTGTTATATGCAAATACTATGTCATTTTATATCAGAGACTTGAGCATCCCTGGATTTGGGTATGGAGAGGATGTCCTGAAGCTGACCTCCCACAGACATGGAGGGATGACTGTATATACAATTTCACCACTTCTGCAACTATGATCTATCAAAGGCATGAAAGAAGAAGACACACAACTTGCCCTAGAGCCACAGACCCAAAAGAAAAAGAAACGATTGTTTTTTGACCTTCTACTCTGGAGCAGACATTTTATTTTGTAAGCATTATCTCGTTTAACATTTATTACCACCCCAAGGTGACAGAGGCAGCCATTGTTCTCACTTGACAGGTAAGGAAACTGAAATTCAAAGTTCACAATACCAACCATGATCCATAGCTACTAAGGGTCCAGGGCAGGAACTGAAGTCTGATCCCAGCAGATGTCTTCTCAGTAAACCACAAATACTGAATGTGAAATGCTTTGTGAGTTAGGAATCCCAGTTATGAGGTGATAGCAGGCCTGGGACGTTTGTTTATACTGCCCTTATGACACTTGAATGCAGTGCTTTTCAAACATTAATCAAGTGCTTACAAACTACCTATGGCTCTTGTAAAAAATGAAATTCTGATTTGAGTGGGGCAGGATGCTCTGAATTTCTGATGAGCTTCCAGCTGGCATCAAAAGATGCCAATTTGGGGACCAGACTTAGAGTAGCAAGGCTTCAATTTGCAGAGGTCCCTAAACTTTTAAAATTGTCTTAGCAACTCTAGGCCAAAAGATATTCCTAGTTTACTTTTTAAGCTGTTAGGTCCAAACAACTAAAATCTTTATGTTCCAACAACTTGGCAGCCATTTGAAAAAATTATTCATATATAAATAAAAAATAATATTTTTATTTTTTTTCTTAGATTGCCACAGTTACTTACCAACGGGATATATGTGCCCAGAGCCTCACAACTTCTTGAGCCTTGAAATGA